>NW_026652277.1:139682630-139854898 GCF_009828535.3 Hylobates moloch
AAAAAAAAAAAAAAAAAAAAAAGAATGCTGAAGAGCCATCCCCTCACCTCCAAATAGGGAGGACTGTTGCAGAGTCAATAGGTGAGAGCAGGGGCACTTTGTTATACAAAGTAGAGTCCTCTGGTTACTTTTAGTTTTAGGCATTAAATCTCTATATCTTTTTTTGGTCGACTTTTGGGTAATTAGGAAAAATCTTGAAAGTTCCCAAATGTGTTATCTCACTGTTTGTCTCCACAATTAGCATTAATCAGCCCCCAGATAATGAAATTGACTCCAACTTCCAAAATTGTCCCTTAAACATGGAGACAAATTCTGTGCCCACCATTATGCAGGTGTTACCAAATGAGGCCACTAATAGAATTACACATGAATCGTGTGAAAAATTCAATGCTAACTTTAAGTATTTTAAAACTGTTTGGGGATTTGTGAAATATGATAGACTATAGGAAGCTTTTTTGTTAATTCTGTACATAATAGTATTTCAATACCACAAAACACGCCCAGGAAAGTCTTCAAAACAGTCAAATAGGGCCAAGTGCAGTAACTCACACCTGTAATCCCAGCACCTTGGGAGTCCAAGACAGGAGGATTTGTTGAGCCCAGGAGTTCAAGACCAAGACTGGGTGACCTAGTGAGACCTTATCTGTCCAAAAAGTAATAATAATAAAATAGCTGGGTTTGGTGGTGTATGCCTGTAGTCCCAGCTACTCATGAGTCAAGGTGAAAGGATCCTTGAGCCCAGGAATTCAAGGCTACAGTGAGAGGAGATAGCACCACTGCACTCTAACCTGGGTGACAGAGTAAGCATGTCTCAAAAACAAAAACAAAAATGTAAATATGAATTTGTATTTTAGTCCCAAGAAAAACAGAACCCCACAAAATCCAGCTTTAACTGATTTTAGGGTAAACAGTCTTAGAAACTACCAAGCAGCACATGGTTCCCATCAGAATATAACTGAGTCTGTTCAGCCAAAAATTCACCTTTGAACTGTCAAATGGTTTAAAAGCCACTGAGAACATGGTCAATATTATTAAATTATACTCAGGAAAAGTTTTATCCTATTTCACTTTTTATAACCAAATTTTTTCTGTTTCCATTTATTTTAAAGCAGCTAAAGCATATTTCAAATACTGACAAACGATTGAAAGTTGTCAAACAAATGAAATTATGTAAATATATTGAAAGGATTACAAAGTTGTACCTGTCTGGGAAACTTAGAAACTGAATAGGAAAGGTTTAAAAGAGGAAAACAAAACAAAACAAAAAAAACCAAATAACCCAGGCCTAAATATTATATTTAGAGAATTAAGTTCGCCATGGAATTGTTTTCTTCTTGAATTAAAGCCAAGTCAGTGGAAACTTTTAATGAAAATCACATATTTGATACAAATTTATGAGTAATTCTGTCTATTTTTAGCTGTATTTCTTATGGAAAAAATATAGAAAATCATGTAGCTACTTTTTGAGTTCATCTACTATGAAATAGTTCTGATTTCATTTGGGTTAATGACAAACAGATATTTCTTAATAGTTTAGACCACCTCTTCCTTGAACTCTTTTTCTATGATATTTTCATAAAGAGGGCATAATAACCTCTTAAGATTTTATATGTCCTTATAAATTTGTAGTAGTATATTATCAAACAGCATATAATTTTGTGCAATCTTCCTTTACAAAATAATTTTAAAGAAAGGTTTTATGGAGAATCATATAAATATAAAAATACAGAGAATGTTACAGAACTAAAGCTTCTACATTGCTATGCTTCCTTATCTTTTCGATTTCTTTCACCTCTTGTTTTTCCAACAATCTGCTTATGACTGTTTGTCCAACCTCCCAGTGTGCATTGCCTCAGAAAGCTTCTACTCCAATCCAATGCTTTCCACACACTACATTTTCGACCTAGATGTTCTCTTCTTGCTTGTGGTTCAATCTTAATTTTGTACTTCCTAGGATAACTTTTTTTTTTGAAGAAGAAGCCATGTAAGTAACTAAAATACAACAGTTTTAAACAAAACTCATTTCTTCTCCCTCAGACTGCCTTTCCATTCCAATGTTGAGCAGCAGCTGGGGCACTGTGTCTATCTGCCTCTCAAGCCAGGAACTTTGCAGTTATACTTTTTCCTCCATCTTCCCTCCCTTACATCCGTTCTTCTCAGTACACCTAATTTGTCATCAAACTACCAAGGTTTTTTGTAGTAAAGTTTTTTCCCCTATGACATAGTACTCTGTTACACCATGTATTCTACAGTCAGATGCACAAAAAGACAGTTTATCGTACAAATATTAATTCCAATAGAATAGAGATAATTCTGGGTTACTGTAGTAATTGAGTTACAGAAAGTTTGGTCTCATTACTCTTTAGGTTGATAAAGTTTGGAGGTAGACATAACTACCTGGTTCCAAAATAACAATTCCAAGTATGGATTATTAGCAGCCTAATAAAAATAGAACACTACGTATTTCTTTTAGATTTAGGGGTATAAAATTATCAATTAATATACATAAAGTATTTGAACCCCTTCTACAGCAAACACTTACTTTTGTATTCCTTAAAAGAACTCTGAAGGTGCTGTCACTTGTTCTGGCTTCTGGGACTGCTTGTGTACTTTGCGGGCAGCACAGCTTCTGACACTCTGAGTAACAAGTTATTGGCACCTAAGATTCTTTAACCCTGGTGGTACTGTGACACAAATATGGTGATATTGGCTGTTCACACTCCTTCCTATAACTTCTCATTCCTTTTCCTGCTCGCTAGTTGATTTAAGAGCCAGCCATATTATGAGACAGCTTTAAATTCAACCTTGACTAGAAGCAGAGGGATGGATAAAATATAGACCCTTTCATTCCTAGAAATTTTGCTTATTTATTTCTTAAAAAATTATTTGGTAAGTAAGTGCAGTGATTCTGTGTTGATGAGTGCAAGAAAAATGTCATCGTATTAACTTTAGTCATTATGCAGAGAGAAGATAGCTCTATATTATTTATATATATCAATTTAGTTTATATATTTGTAGTTTTTCCTTTGAATACCATTTCTTTGTTAAATAATATAAAACCTTCACAAAAATTACAGCAGGTTAATAAACAGAATTATAATTTAGTTCATTGAAAAATACACAGATGAGTTTAACTAATCAAAATTCATAGCTATCTTACTAACTGAACTCATTAATCAGCTAACAGTGTAGTAATCAGTAGTAATTAGCCATCAGCCACTTTTTTATGGTCATTTTACTAATTAAAATGTTAGCTTTGATTTGAAGCATAGGAAATATAAATTGAAAACTACTTATTCTAACTACAGATTACAGTGAACTACAGTCACCAATACATTATTGGTTTGTTTGTTAAAATTTCTGTGAGATGACATATCCAAGACTTGTGGGTTATGTGGATAGTTCCACCTTAAAGGTGAATGGATATTTTGCAAGACTTAAAGTAAAATTACATATCAAGTAAGTGTTAGATCAAATGGAAGAATTAACCATACATTTATATGTTACTGTCATACCATTCAAAAAATAAAAGGAACGTTTTTATTCAAACCTGTAAATTACTCCTGTCATCTCATTGAATATCTTGAAAGCGTGGAAACAAAACTTCATTTCATTGCAAAAACGACTAAGACATTAAGATATATTTGTCTTAAGTAATAAACTTTTCTGTCTCCAACACAATAATGAACAAAGCCATTGGTGAAAGGGTGCAATTGAGGGATTGTTGTCCCTCTGTTACTCTGATCAGTGTAATCAATATGTTTATAAACATGTACAGGAAACTGGAAAGAGAATAGAAGGAAAAAACAAGAAAATTTGTTTGTACTGTTCATTCAGGCCCCTATAGCTGTGGGATCCAGGGATTACTACCAGTAGAACTTCCAAGGGCCCTTTTTCTTTATTTATCTGAAAGACTGTTGTGATACAAATAACACTCACAAAGGGAACCCCTAGAGATTGTTTTATTAATCTTTAATGCTTAAGGCAAACCTACACACAAGTGCTCATATGAGACAAAGGAATTATTTTTATGGAGAATTCCACAGCCTCCATGAACACCCCATTCCAGTGTTTAACAACTGTCATGAAGTTCTGCCTTATTCTATAAAGTCATTCTTTGTCTCGACTTTGTGCTCTGACGAGATTGAGAACATCTGGTCCTCATTCCTAATATAATGACATTTCCTGCTCCAGAGTTCCTCTTTAAATCACCCTCAACCTTCTCTTCTTCAGGCGAAATTCCAGGTCTGCTCACTCTTCTCCAGAGTCATATATGCTAAGCTTTTCAGTATGATTGCCATCCGAATTCGTAAAGAGCCACTCTCCTTTAGCCCAGAACCAGCCCCTTAGCTGAGAGGACCAGAACTTCCCACCTGATTCCTGCTGAGCATTATTACATGACCACCTTCCACATCTCTGTATGCTCATTACCTTCATTTAAGTTCTCAAACGTGCTCAAGGAAAAGGAACTATTTTATTTCAGGAAGAGACATTTCTTTCCATCAACTTGCTTTCCTTCTCTGTCCCAAGGAAAGATTGCAGATCACATTGAGCTTTGGGAGTCAAGTGGCAGACAGCTGTGGCTTCAGCTCCCAGCACTCACACAGCTCCAGAGGGACTGGAAGGTCAAGGGAAGCATGTAGAACCGCAGGCTGTTCACGTGGCTTGGAGGAGGAGATGACCAACCCTTAATAAAACACCGTCTGCCGGACATGCCATTGGGACTGGCATGCTAATTGAAAACAGCAGGCGTGGCTCTGCAGCTCTTTGACTTTAGCACTCAGCTTAGCATAACTTTTCCTTCCACAGGAAAGGCAGTCCTCGGCCAGTAAAGCTGTGTTTCTTAAAAAAGAGAGAAAAAAATCCAAACAAACCACGGCTCTAGTAGAAGATAAAGAAACACTTATCTTTATTTTCTTTTTTAGGAAGTTCCATCTTATCTAATTAACTTATTTTATTTTTTCAACTGGACCAAAGCTTGACACTGCTGTCCACAAATATTTTATCAAGTTAGGATGGAAAATATCTATTAATCAAATTCATTTTTTTCAACATTATGAGTGCCCTGTTATTTTTACTACAATTTATTTTTCTTTTTTCTACATCAAAGTAACATGGGCAAATAGTTCAATAGGTTTGTATTATTTTTACAGAATAGCAATAAAGTGCCTACCTCTCTCAACTCCAGTTTTCTTTCCTGGAAGCAACTACTTTATTCTATTTTAGCTATTTCCTTTATTACTTACCTCTGTTCCTTTAAATAATATGCTTAGTGTTAGTTTCGGTTTTTAAATTTTAAGTAATACATATTGACATTCTACTATGAAAAATTAACATTTAACTTTTGTCACTCCACCTCTTTCTCATTCATTTTTTGTTTCCCTAGCCTCTCGGTATAATTATATCATAATTTTGGTTAAATAGGTGATAAGTATTCACATTATTAAAAATAGCATATATATGTATAATGCTATTTACCGATGTGCTATAGAGGTTAAAATGATTATTCTTCACCATTTATATAGCATTTTATTTTCCCTAGATTTATAAATTTTTCTCGTTTTTTTCTATTAATTTAGTTTTCTATATATTTATCATGAATTCATTTTTAAACTCTCTCAAGTTATCTTTATCTCCTTTTTAAATGTTTAAGCATCAAGTGTTTTATCAGTTCTTTCTTGTGGCTATATTTCTTCTGAAGACTTTCTTGCATGCTAACTTTTTTGTCTTTAAATTGATATATCATACACGTACATAGTCCTCTAGAGTGTTTTTGATCTGCTGTAATCTGGACTAGTTTCTCTCAAAGCCGTCATCATGGTCTTTCCCTTGGCCATTATACTGAGAATTCCATTTGCTTCCCTCTTGAATGGATCTACTGTTTTCTAGATTCTCTCTCCTTTATACGGATTTATTCTCTTATTTTGCAGTATTTGAACAACACCGTAAAGATTTCTCCTTGCTCATTTATTAAGCAAGGAGTTCCCTCACTTTCTTCTGTAGTTCTCTGAACCTTTTAATATTGGGGAAAGGATGATGTTGTTTAAATACTATACAGTGTTATTAGTCACGTTGTACTATGGTCTATTGAAGAAATTAAATATCACATAATTCCATTTTTAATTTTCTAGAATAAGACAACAGATGTCGGAGTAATATCTGTATTTTATTGAACTTTATGATAATATGGCAATTAAGCTATTTTTAAAAAGGCTCTGCTCTGCCACTACAGATAGCTGAAAGTTCAGGATAATATGTAATAAAATTTTAAAAATATATAAACTGGTTTCAAGTGAAAGGAAAATTCTAAGTTGGCAAGTACAAAAAAAGAGAACTCAAAGCCAGATCAGGCTGTGCGGGCAGCTGAGACCATGTAAACCACAGGAGCTATGGATACAGATATCGAATTTAAGGGCTGGGAGATAGGCTATTAATGCCCAGTTGGGAGGAGGAAAAAGTCTTAAAACTGCAAGCTTTGAAGTCTGAGTGGAAAGAAGTCTTCAAATTCTTGCTTAAAATTCTACAGTCCCTTACCATAACAATCAGAATTAAGTCCACATTAGCATGGCTTACAAAGCCCTTAATCTGAGAATTTCCTGTGAAATTTCCAGCCTCAGCTCTTTCCATGTGGTGCCTGAAACATACATACAGTCTTAATCAACTATACACATGGTCACAAATAGGCTATACACTCTTTCTTTTCCATTTGAAAGCTTTTTATTATTATTATTATTATACTTTAAGTTCTGGGATACATGTGCAGAACGTGCAGGTTTGTTACATAGGTATACACGTGCCTTCGTGGTTTGCTGCTCCCACCAACCCGTCATCTACATTAGGCATTTCTCCCTAATGCTATCCCTCCCCTAGCCCCCCACCCCCCGACAGGCCCTGGTGTGTTGTGTGATGTTCCCCTCCCTGTGTCCACTTGTTCGCAGTGTTCAACTCCCACTTATGAGGGAGAGCATGTCGTGTTAGGTTTTCCATTCCTACGTTAGTTTGCTGAGAATGATGGTTTTCAGCTTCCTCCATGTCCCTGCAAAGGACATGAACTCACCCTTTTTTGTGGCTGCATGGTATTCCATGGTGTATATGTGCCATATTTTCTTTATCTAATCTATCATTCATGGGCATTTGGTTGGTTCCAAGTCTTTGCTATAGTGAACAGTGCCACAGTAAACTTATGTGTGCATGAGTCTTTATAGTAGAATGATTTATAATCCTTTGGGTATATACCCAGTAATAGGATTGCTGGGTCAAATGGTATTTCTAGTTCAAGATCCTTGAGGAATTGCCACACTGTCTTCCACAATGGTCAAACTAATTTACACTCCCACCAACAGTGTAAAAGCGTTCCTATTTCTCCATATCCTCTCCAGCATCTGTTGTTTCCTGACTTTTGAATGATTGCCATTCTAACTGGCATGAGATGGTATCTCATTGTGGTTTTGATTTGCATTTCTCTAATAACTAGTGATGATGAGCTTTTTTTCATGTTTGTTGGCCACATAAATGTCTTCTTTTGAGAAGTGTCTGTTCATATCCTTTGCCCACTTTTTGATGGAGTGGTTTGTTTTTTTCTTGTAAATTTGTTTAAGTTCCTTGTAGATTCTGGATATTAGACATTTGTCAGATGCATAGATTGCAAAAATTTTCTCTTATTCTATAGGTTGCCTCTTCAACTCTAATGATAGTTTCTTTTGCTGTGCAGAAGCTCTTTAGTTTAATTAGATACCATTTGTCAACTTCGGCCTTTATTGCCATTGCGTTTTGTGTTTTAGTCATGAAGTCTTTGCCCATGCCCATGTCCTGAATGGTATTACCTAGGTTTTCTTCTAGGGTTTTTATGGTTTTAGGGTCTTATGTTTAAGTCTTTAACCCATCTTGAGTTATTTTTTCTATAAGGTGTAAAGAAAGAGTCCATTTTTGGTTTTCTGCATATCGCTAGCCAGTTTTCCCACCACCATTTATGAAATAGAGAATCGTTTCCCCATTGCTTGTTTTTGTCAGGTTTGTCAAAGATCAGATGGTTGTAGATGGTGTGGCATTATTTCTGAGGCCTCTATTCTGTCCCACTGGTCTATATATCTGTTTTGATACCAGTACCATGCTGTTTTGGTTACTGTCGCCTTGTAGTATATATACTGCATTGTATATACTATATCAGTAGTGATATACTATATACAGTAGTGATGCCTCCAGCTTTGTTCTTTTTGCTTCAGATTGTCTTGGCTATACAGGCTCTTTTTTGGTTCCATATGAAATTTAAAGTAGTTTTTCCTAATTCTGTGAAGAAAGTCAAGGGTAGCTTGATGGGAATAGCATTGAATCTATAAATTACTTTGGGCAGTATGGCCATTTTCATGATATTGATTCTGCCCATCCATGAGCATGGAATGTTTTTCTATTTGTGCCCTCTCTTATTTCCTTGAGAAGTGGTTTGTAGTTCTCCTTGAAGGGGTCCTTCACATCCCTTGTAAGTTGTATTTCTAGGTATTTTATTCTCTTTGTAGCAATTGTGAATGGGAGTTCACTCACTATTTGGCTCTCTGTTTGTCTATTATTGGTGTGTAGAAATGCTTCTGATTTTTTTTTTTCTTTTTTTTGAGACAGAGTCTCGCTCTGTCACCCAGGCTGGAGTGCAGTGGCGCGATCTCAGCTCACTGCAAGCTCCGCCTCCCGGGTTCAGGCCATTCTCCTGCCTCAGCCTTCCTAGTAGCTGGGACTACAGGTGCCCGCCACCATGCCCAGCTAATTTTTTTTGTATTTTTAGTAGAGACAGAGTTTCAGCATGTTAGTCAGGATGGTCTCTATCTCCTGACCTCGTGATCCGCCCGCCTCGGCCTCCCAAAGTGCTGGGATTACAGCCACCATGCTCGGCCAGAATGCTTGTGATTTTTGCATCTTGAGTTTGTATGCTGAGACTGTGCTGAAGTTGCTTATCAGCTTAAGGAGATTTTGGGCTGAGACGATGGGGGTTTCTAAATATACAATTATGTCATCTGCAAACAGACAACTTGACTTCCTCTCTTCCTATTTGAATACTCTTCATCTCTTTCTCCTGCCTGATTGCCCTGGCCAGAACTTCCAATACTATGTTGAATATGAGTGGAGAGAGAGGGCATCCTTGTCTTGTGCCAGTTTTCAAAGGGAATGCTTCCAGCTTTTGCCCATTCAGTATGATATTGGCTGTGAGTTTGTCATAAATAGCTCTTATTATTTTGAGATATGTTCCATCAATACCTAGTTTATTGAGAGTTTTTAGCATGAAGGGATATTGAATTTTATTGAAGGCCTTTTCTGCATCTATTGATATAATCATGTGGTGTTTGTCATTCGTTCTGTTTATGTGATGGGTTATGTTAATTGATTTGCATATGTTGAACCAGCCTTGCGTCCCAGAGATGGAGCCGACTTGATTGTGGCAGATAAGCTTTTTGATGTGCTGCTGGATTCAGTTTGCCAGTATTTTATTGAGGATTTTTGCATCAATGTTCATCAGGCATATTGGCCTGAAATTTTCTTTTTTGTGTGTGTCTCTGCCAGGTTTTGGTATCAGGATGATGTTGGCCTCATAAAATGAGTTAGGTGGTGTTCCTCTTTTTCTATTGATTGGAATAGTTTCAGAAGGAATGGTACCAGCTCCTCTTTGTACCTTTGATATAATTCAGCTGTGATTCTGTCTGGTCCTGAGCTTTTTTTGGTTGAATATCACATTTTCTTAATTCATCCATTCCTGGACACTTAGGTTGCTTTCACCTCTTAGCTACAATAATAATGCTGCAATGAATCTTGTTTTCAATTCTTTCAGATAAATACCAAGAAGTTGGATTGCTAGATCCCACAGTAATTCTCTTTTTTAATTTTTTGAGGAAACTTCACACTGTTTCCCACAGCAACTGCACCATTTTACATTCCCACTGTCGATGACAAGGGTTCCAATTTTCTCACCAATACTTGTTATTTTTCAGGTTTGAGTTTTTGGTGTTTTTTATTATTATTTGTTTGTTTTTTCTAACATAATTGCTATGCTAACAAATGTGAGGTGATGTCTCATTGTTATTTTGATTTGTACTTCCCTGATGATTAAGAGAATATCTTTTGTTCAGCATCTTTACATATACTTGTTGGCCATTTGTATGTCTTCCTTGGAGAAATGTCTATTCAAGTCTTTTCCTCATTAAAAAAAAAATGGTTTATTTGTTGTTGTTGACATTATTGAGTCATAGGAGTTCTTAATAGTTTTAGATATTAACCTCTTTACAGATATCTGGTTATTCCAAGATTTTCTCTCATTTCATTAGTTGCCTTTCCAATCTATTGATTGTTTCCTTTGCTGTGCAGAAACTTTTTACTTTGATGTTGTCTCATTTGTCTATTTTTGCTTCTGTTGTTTGTGCTTTTGGTGTCATATATAGGAAATCATTGCCAAGACCAATATTATAAAGCTTTTCTCTTATGTTCTTTTCTAGGAAATTTTATAGTTTTCTGGTATTATGTCCAAGTCTTTCATCCATTTTAAGTTGATTTTTGTGTATGGTGTAAAACAAGGGTCCAACTTCATCCTTTTGAATATGGCCATCTCCTTTTTTTTTTTTTTTTTGCACCATTTTTTTGGTCCCTTTTCATCCTTTTAATTTTGCCCTCTCCTTTTTTTTTTTTTTTTTTTGCACCTTTTTTTTTCCTTTTTTTTTTTTTTTTTTTGCACCTTTCCCCATTTCGTGATCTTGGCACACTTGTCAAAGATCATTTGTGTATGTTTGGGTTAATTTCTAAGCTCCCTATTCAATTCTATTGGTCTGTATGTTTGTCTTTATGTCAATACCATATTATTTTAATTACTACAGCTTTGTAGTGTGTTTTGAAGAAAGGAAGTATGAGGCCTCCAGCTTCGATATTACTTCTTAAAATTGTTTTGGCTATTCTGCATCCTAAGTGGTTCCATATGAATTTTAGGATATTTTTTTAAATTTCTGCAAGAAATACTTTTAGGATTTTGATAGGGATTACATTAAATCTGTATCTTGCTTTGGGTAGTATGAGAATTTTAACAATATTAAGTCTTCCAATCCATGAACAGATGTCTTTCCACTTATTTGTGTCTTCTTTAATTTCTTTATTCAATGTTTTGTAGTTTTCAACATACAAGGCTTTCACTTTCTTGGTTAAATTTATTCCTAAGAATTTTATTTTGGGGATTATTGAAAGTGGGATTATTGAAAGTGGTATTATTTTGTTAATTTCCTTTTCAGATTGTTTTTTGTTATTGCATAGAAGTGGTGAGAGTGGGCATCCTTGCCTTGTTCCTGATCTTAGAAAAGATGGTAGTTTTTCACTACTGAGTATAATGTTAGCTGTGGATTTTTCACATATGGCCTTTATATGTTGAGGTAAAATCCTTCTAGTCTTAGTTTGTTGAGTGATTTTATCATGAAAAGGTGTTGAGTTTTGTCAAATGCTTTTTCTGCATTGATTGAGATGACTGTATAATTTTTATCTTTGTTCTGTTACTGTGGTATATCACATTGATTAATTTTCATATTCTGAGCCATCCTAGTGTTTTAGGGATAATAGCCACTTGGTCATGGTGTATGATCTTTTTAATGTGCTGTTGAGTTTGGTCTACAAGACTTTTGTTGAAGATTTTTGCATCTATATTCATCAGGAATATTGGCCTAAAATTCAATTTCTTGTAGTGTTTGGCTTTGTTATTAGGGTAATGCTGGTCTCATAAATGAATTTGGAAGTGTTCCACCTCTTTAAATTTCTGGAAGAGATTGAGAATAATTGGCATTAATTTTTCTTTAAATGTTTGGTAGAATTCTTCAATGAAGCCATCTAGTCCTGGGTTTTTCTTTGTTAAGAGGTTTTTGATTATACTGTTAGTCCCCTTACTAGTTATAGATTTGTTTAGATTTTCTGTTTCTTCATGACTCAGTCTTCATAGGTTGTATATTTTTGAGAGTTTATCCATTTCTTCTAGTTTATCCAAATTGTTGGCATATAATGGTTATAGTAGTCTCTTATAATAATTTTTATTTCTGTGGCATCAGTTATAATGTCTCCTCTTTCAGTTTTTTATTTTATTTATTTGAGTTTTCTCCCTTTTATTCTTAGTCCAGCTAAGGGTTTGCCAATTTTGTTGATATTTTTTTTTTATTTTTATTCTTTATTTCATTTACCTCTGCTCTAATCTTTATCCTTTGTTTCCTTCTGCTAACTTTTGGCTTAGTTTTATTTTTTTCTGTCTTCTTGAAGTGTAAAATTAGGTTGTTTACTTAAGATCGATCTTCTTCTTAAATCTAGACATTTACCACTGCAAATTTTTCTCTTAATACTACTTTTGCTGCTACCCTTAAGTTGTAGTGTTTTGCATTTTCATTTTTCTTTGTCTCAAGATATTTTCAAATTTCCCTTTTAATTTCTTCTTTGACCCATTTGTTTTTGTAAGTATATTTTTTATTTTTATTTTCCATATATTTCTGAATTTTCCAAAATTTCTCCTGTTATTGATTTCAGTTTGATTCCATTGTGGTTGGAAAAGTCTTCTTATATCCATTAGGAACTTATTTGTGACTTAACAGGTGTTCTATCCTAAAGAAAATCATCTGTGTGCTTGAGCAGAATGTGTATTCTGCTGTTGTTGAGAGTATGTTCTGTTTATGTTTTTCAGGTCTATTTGGTATATAGTGTTGGTCAAGTCCTCTGTTTCCTTGTTGATTTTTTGTCTAGTTGTTCTATTTATTATTGAAAGTGAGTGTTGAAATCTTCTAATATTATTGTGTCACTGTCTGTTCCTTCATTCTGTTCTGTCAATAGTTTATGTACTTAGATGCTTTATGTACTTAGATGTTCTGATGTTGGGTGCATATATTTATAGTTGTTTTATTTTCCTGATTAGTTGACCTTTTTAATTATTTTATAATGTTTTTCTTTGGTTCTTGTGATAGTTTTTGACTTAAAGTCTACTTTGTCTGATATAAGTGTAAATATCCCTGGCTTTCTTTTATTATTATTTGCCTGGACTATGTTTCTCCATCCTTTTACTTTCAGCCTATAAGCTTTAGGTCTAAAGTGTGTCCCTTCAAGATAGCATATAGTTGGATCCTGTTTTGTATCCATTTAGATACTCTTTCTAGTTTTTGTTTAACTTTTATTGTAGGTTCAGGGGTACATGTGCAGGTTCATTATGTAGGTAAATTGCATGTCATGGGAGTTTGGTGTACAGGTTATTTCAACACCCCAGATAATAGGCATTGTATCTGATAGATAGTTTTTAAATCCTCAGTCACCTGCCCCCCTCCACCTTCAGGTAGATTCTGGTGTCTATTGTTCCCTTCTTTGTATCCATATGTACTCCATGTTTAGTTCTCAGTTATATCTGAATACATGCATATTTGGTTTTCTGTTCTTGTTTTAGTTTGCTTAGGATAATGGTCTCCAGCTTTATCTATGTTGCCACAAAGGACATGCTCTTGTTCTTTTTTAGGGCTGTGTAGTATTCCATGGTGTATATGTACCACATTCTTTATCCAGTCTACCATTGATGGGCATTTAGGTTGATTCCATGTCTTTTCTATTATGAATAGGGCTGCAGTAAATATACACATGCATATGTCTTTATGGTAGAATAATTTATATTCCTTTGTGTATATACCCAATAATGGCATTGCTGAGTTGAATGGTAATTTTGCTTTGAGTTCTTTGAGAAATTGTGAAACTACTTTCCACAATAGCTGAATTAATTTACATTTCTACCAGCAATTTATGAGTGTTCCATTTTCTCTGCAAACTTGCCAGCATGTATTATTTTTGGACTTCTTGATAATAGCCATTCTAACTGGTGTGAAATGGGTATCTCCTTATAGACACTCTGTTTCTCTTGATTTGAGAGTTCAATCTCTTTACATTTAAAGTAACTACTGATAGGGGAGGTATTACCATTATTATCTTGCGAATTGTCTTCTCTCATAATTTTTTGCACTTCTTTTCCTCTCTGTCTTCTTTTGTGTTTCATTGATTTTTTTTTGTTGTTTTTTTTTTTTTGGTAATGACGTGCTTTGATTTCTTTCTCATTTTTTCTTTTTTTGTATATCTTCTATAGGTGTTTTCTTTGTGTTTACCATAGGGCTTACATAAAACATCTAATATATATTACAGCATATTTTGAACTAATGATGACTTAACTTCAACTGTGTAGAAAAAACTCTACTCTTTTTTTTGTCCCACACAGAATTTATGTTGATGCCACAAATTACATCTTTTTATTTTGTGTATTCATTAACACATTTTATAGTTATTTTAATACTTTTGTCTTTTAACATCCATCCCAGAATTGGCATTGATTTATGTACTGCCATTATAGTATTACAATATTCTGTACTTATCTATATGGTTACCTTTACCAGCAAGTCTTCTACTTTTATATGTTTTCATGTTGCTGTTCAGTGTCCTTTCACTTTAACTTGAAAGATTCCCTTCAGCATTTCTTATAAGTCAAATCTAGTGGTGATAAAACTCTTTAGCTTTCCTTTGTCTGGAAAAGTCCTTATTTTGCCTTCATTTTTGAAGGATAGTTTTGCTAGATATTGTGTTTTTGGTTGGCAAGGTTTTTTTTTCTTTTAGAGTTTTCAATATATTAACCCACTTCCTTCTGCAAATTTTCTGCTAAGACATCAGTGATAGTCTTCTTTCTCTGTGTAGGCTCTCTTGTATGTGACAATTCACTTTTCTCTTGATGCCTTCAAAATTCTTTTTTGGATTTTGATTATAATGTGTCTCAGTGTTTTCTTCCTTGAGTTTATCTTATCTGGAATTCATTTGGCTTCTTGAATCTGGATGTTCATTTCCTTCACAATAATGGAAAGATTTTGGTCATTAGTTCTTTCAATAAGCTTTTTTCCCCTTTCTTTCTTTTTCTTCCTCTTCTATTTCTGGGACTCTCATAATATGTATTTTGGTCCACTTGGTGGACCAAATAAACTCATTAGCCTTCTTCTTCCTAATGAATTCATTAGGCTTCTTCTCTCTTCATCTTTTTTTTTTAAAATTTCTCTGTAACTGAATACTTTCAAATGACCTGTATTTGAGTTCACCGATTCTTTCTTCTGTTTGATCATAGATGATATTGAACCCATTTAGTGAATTGTAAAATTCAATTATATTCTTCAGCTACAAAATTTCTATTGGTTCTTTTGCATATTTTCTATCTCTTTATTAATATTTGCATTTTATTCTTACATTTTCCTTGATTTCAATGAGCAGTTTTATGATGCTTATTTTAAATTCCTTGTCAGATAATTCACATACCTCTGTTTCTTTAGTGTTGCTTTATAGAGATTTATTTTGCTCCTTTGGTTTGACCAACTTTAACTATTTCTTTCTGTGCCTTGTTACTTTGTGTTGGGATCCATGCATTTGAAAAAAACAGTTACCTCTCCCAGTCTTTATAAACTAGCTTTATACTGAGAAAGACATTCACTAATTAGCCCAACTGGTGATTCTGTGGGCTTCTCAAACCTTGTCTGTGAATATACCTTCTCTAAACTTGTGCATATACATTTCCCATTAGAGAGATTTTGTCAGGTTCTCTTGCTCTGACAAGTGAGTGTCACAAATTTCCGTACTGGTTTCAATGCAGTTGATTTCACACTCACTTGGGATGCATGAACCTCTTAACTGCTTTCTGGATTTCTAACAAAGATAATTTGTCTGTGTATTGTTATTGAATCAGTGTCTCTGCTGGGGAAGGAGGTAATGGAGCTTTCTGTTTTGGCATCTTGCTGATGTCCTCCCTCAAAGCATAATTAATTGTGTAAATAAGAACAAATTTCTCTAAAGTATCAAATAGTTATTAGAACACCAGGTTACAAAAGGGTGTTTTTGATAGAGCAAAGTTCCATCCTTCCTTTTCTACCTCTCTTCTCCAACTTATACTGTAGTTGAACTTGGCGTTTGGATTGCAAAGCAAATTTCTAAAGAAAGGGGACCTTACAAGGAAATTTTAAAATAAGTCTTACTGATATTTTTAGATCATCCAAAATAAGTCTCCTGGGAAGTAAGTTTCTAAAATTTCATGTCTTTTCTTCATCACTCAGTCTTGAAGTTGGAAAATCATATTTTTTTGGAGCCTTATAAAAAAAGTGTCAGAACTTTATGTAATAAGTAGTTCAAATCACCTCAATTTTCCTACTTTTCTCAAATATCTTTGTTATGAAGTGATGAGTCCCAACTGCAAAATTTTTATTAGCTGTCAACTTTCCATTGACCAGTGATTCATTTTCTCATGTAATAAATCACTTCCACTCCACTACACAGTAGGAAACTTCGTGGTGTGTTTCCAGCATAATTAAAAATAGTTTGTTATTCCCAGCTTCTCCTTGACTATTTGAATGAAGATATTAGAGAACCGTCAAAGTCTGCATACTCAACACAGGATTGTCACACAGTTGGTCAGAGTGCCAAAAAGCCAAAGAGAAGGAAACCACAGTTGAAGAAAAAGCATTCTTCTGGCCTAAAGGAAAGATGAGTACAACTGCCTCATACATTCTAGTTCTCAAAACCTGGTTCAGCTATATATATGTGTAAAAATACACACACACATCTATATACACAAATATACCTACACACACATAGGTATATATGGACAGCTGATACATATATATGTATACATGTATATATGTATAGGCATATGAATATATATGAATAGCTTAATATTTATATTCTATACTGTTTGTACATATACATATATACCAATATTAAGCTATTCATAAATATTCTGGAAGCTTCTTTTTTTATTATTTTTCCTCTAGAATAGAATACATTATTATATTAGACTTTCATTGTTTTGGAGCTCTCATTTGCCACTTACATTTTCTAAAATAATTTATTTTATTTTATTTGCCAGGTACAGTGAGGGGGCAGATGAAACACAGAGTATAAATAAAATCTTAAGTCAAGAAAAAGTTGACAATAATTAATTTGAAAATATTATTTCCCAAATAGCTTTCTTTAGATTAAAAAAAAAAATCTTGTCTAGCTAGCCACAATGTTATTGGTAGATATTTTGGTCTCTAGCTATCATGCTACTGATGAATTTTATCCTAGTATTAATTTTAGAAACAATATAAGCAAATAAATTATTTTCTTTTTCTTCAAATTTTTCATTTCTTTACTTCAATATGTTTTTGGGGAACTGGTGGTAATTGGTTATATGAATAAGTTCTTTAGTGGTGACTTCTGAGATTCTGGTGAACCCATCACCTAAGCAGTGTACATTGTACTCAATGTGTAGTCTTTTATCCATTGCCACCTCTCACTTTTTTTCCTGAGTCCCCACAGTCCAATGTATCATTCTTATGCCTTTATAGTTTATGCCTCCTCATAGTTTAGCTCCCACATCTGAGTGAGAACATACAATGTTCTCCATTCACGTTCTTCATAAGATGTTGGTTTTCTATTCCCGAGTTACTTCACTTAGAATAATAGTCTCCAATTCCATCCAGTTTTCTGTGAATGCCATTATTTCATTCCTTTTTATGAATGAGTAGTATTTCATCGTGTATATACCACATTTCCTTTATCCACTGGTCGATTAACGGGCATTTGGGCTGGTTACATATTTTTGCAATTGCAAACTGTGCTGCTATAAATATGTATGTGCAAGTATCTTTTATGTATAATGACTTATTTTCCTCTGGGTAGATAGCTAGTAGTGGGAATGCTGGATCAAACGGTACATCTACTTTTAGTTCTTTGAGGATCCTCCACACTGTTTTCCATAGTGGTTGTGCTAGCTGACATTCCCACCAACAGTGTAAAAGTGTTACCTTTTCATCACGTCCACACCAGCATCTATTACTTTTTGATTATGGCCATTCTTGCAGGAGTGAGGTGGTACAACATTGTGGTTTTGATTTGCATTTCCCTTATAGTTAGTGATGTTGAGCATTTTTCCCCATACTTGTTGGCCATTTGTATATCTTCTTTTGAGAATTGTCTATTCATGTCCTTAGCCCACTTTTTGATAGGACTGTTTGTTTTTTCTCTTTCTGATTTGAGTTCTTTGTAGATTCTGGATATTAGTCCTTTGTTGAATGTATACATTGTGAAGATTTTCTCCCACTCTGTGGGTAGTCTGTTAACTCTGCTGATTATTTCTCTTGTTGTGCAGAAGCTTTTTAATTTAATTAAGTCCCATCTATTTATCTTTGTTTTTGTTGTGTTTGCTTTTGTGTTCTTGGTCATGAAGTCTTGGTCATGAAGTCTCTGCCAAAGCCAATATCTAGAATAGTTTTTCTGACATTGTCTTCTAGAATCTTTAGGTTTCAGATCTTAGATTTAAGCCTTTGATTCATCTTGAGTTGATTTTTGTGTAAGGTGAGAGATGAGGAACAAGTTTCATTCTTCTACATGTAGCTCCCCAATTATCCCAGCACCATTTGTTGAATAGATTGTCCTTTCTCCACTTTATGGTTTGTTTGCTTTGTCAAAGACGAGTTGGCTGTAAGTGTTTGGCTTTATTTCTGGGTTCTTTATTCTGTTTCATTGCTCTATGTGCTTATTTTTATATCCTTACCATGCTGTTTTGGTGACTATGGCCTTATAATATAGTTTGAAGTCAGGTAATATGATGCCTCCAGACTTGTTCTTCTTGCTTAGTCTTGCTTGGCTATGTGGGCTCTTTTTTGGTTCCATATGAATTTTAAGATTTTTTTTCTAGTTCTGTGAAGAAGGTTGGTGGTATTTTGATGGGAATTACATTGAATTTATAGATTGCTTTTGGCAGTATGGTCATTTTCACAATATTGATTCTACCCACCCATGAGCTTGGGATGTGTTTCTATTTGTTTGTGTCTTCTATGATTTCTTTCAGCAGTGTTTTGTAGTTTTCCTTATAGAAGTCTTTCACCTCCTTGGTTAGGTATATTCCTAAGTTTTTTTTTTTTTTTTAATTCAGTTATTGTGAAAGGGGTTGAGTTCTTGATTTAATCCTCAACTTCTTTGCTGTTGGTGTAGAACAGAGCGACTAATTTGTGTACATTAATTTTGTAGCCTGAAACGTTTTCATTTACCAGTTCTAGGAGCTTTTGGATGAGTCTTTAGGGTTTTCTAGATGTGCAATCCTACAATCAACAATGACAGTTTGACTGTCTTTTTGCTGATGTGGATGCCCTTTATTTCTTTCTCTCGTCTGATTGCTCTGGCTAGGACTTCCCATACTATGTTGAATAGAAGTGGTAAAAGTGGGCATCTTTGTCTTGTTCCACTTCTCAGGGGGAATGCTTTCAACTTTTCCCCATTCATTATAATGTTGGCTGTGGATTTGTTGTAGACAGCTTTTATTACCTTAAGGTATGGCTCTTCTATGCTGATTTTGCTGAGGATTTTAATCATAAAGGGATACTGAATTTTTTCTGTGTCTATTAAGATGATCATGTGATTTTTGTTTTTAATTCTGTTTATGTGGTGTATCACATTTACTGACTTACATATGTTAAACCATCCCTGCATCCCTTCTATGAAACCCACTTGATCATGGTGGATTATCTTTTTGATATGCTGTTGGATTTGGTTCTCTAGGATTTTGTTGAGGACTTTTGCATCTATGTTCATCAGGTATACTGGTCTGTGATTTTATTTTTGTTATGTCCTTCCCTAGTTTTGCTATTATGGTGATACTGGCTTCATAGAATGATTTAGGGAGATTCCCTCTTCCTCTATCTTTTGTAATAGTGTCAATAAGATTGGTATCAATTCTTCTTTGAATGTCTGATAGAATTCAGCTGTGAATCCATCTGGTACTGGACTTTTTTTGTTGGCAATTTTTAAAAATTTTATTTCAATCTTGCTGCTTCTTATTGGTCTGTTCAGAGATTCTATATCTTCCTGGTTTAATCTAGAAAGGTTGTATATTTCCAAGAATGTGTCCATCTCTCTAGGTTTTCTAGTTTATGTGGATAGCAGCCTTGAATAATCTTTTGTATTTCTGTGGTATCAGTTGTATATCTCCCATTTCATTTTTAATTGGGCTTACTTGGATCTTCTTACTTCTTTACTTGGTTAATCTCGCAAATGATCTATTTTATTTACCTTTTCAAAAAACCAGCTTTTTGTTTCATTTATCTTTTGTACTTTTTTGTTTGAATATCATTTAGTTCTGCTCTGATTTTGGTTATTTCTTTTGTTCTGCTGGGTCTGGGTTTGGGTTTGGATTGTTCTTTTTTCTCCAGTTTTGTGAGATGTGACCTTAGACTGTCTATTTGTGCTCTTTCAGGCTTTTTGATATAGGCATTTAATGCTATGGACTTTCCTGTTGTCGCTGCTTTTGTTGTATCCCAGACATTTTGGTAGGTTGTATCACAATTATCATTCAGTTCAAAGAATTTTTTAATTTCCATCTTGATTTCACTGTTTGCCCAATGAGCATTCAGGGGCAGGTTATTTAATTTCCATATATTTGCATGGTTTTGAGGGTTCCCTTTGGAGGTGATTTCCAGTTTTATTCCTTTGTGTTCTGAGAGAGTACTTGATATAATTTCGATTTTCTTAAATTTACTGAGACTGTTTTGTGGCCTGTCATATGATCTGTCTTGGAGAATGTTCCATGTACTAATGAATAGAATGTGTATTCTGCAGTTGTTGGGTAGAATGTTCTATACATATCTGTTAAGTTCATTTGTTCTAGGGTATAGCTTAAGTCCATTGTTTCTTTCTTGACTTTCTGTCTTGGTGACCTGTCTAGTGCTGTCAGTGGAGTATTAAAATTCCCCACTATTATTGTGTTGCTGTCTGTCTCATTTCCTAGGTCTAGAAGTAATTGTTTTATAAATTTGGGAGCTCCAGTGTTAGGTGCATATATATTTAGAATTGTGATATTTTCCCATTGGACTAGTTCTTTTATCATTATATAATGTCCGTTTTTGTCTTTTTAAACTGCTGTTGCTTTAAAGTTTGTTTTGTCTGATATAAGAATAGCTACTTCTGCTCACTTTTGGTGTCCATTTGCATGAAATATCTTTTTCTACCCCTTTACCTTAACTTTATGTGAGTCCTTATGTGTTAGGTGAGTCTACTGAAGACAGCAGAAACTTGGTTGTTGAATGTGTATCCATTCTGCCATTCTGTATCTTTTCAGTGGAGCATTTAGGCCATTTACATTCAATGTTAGTATTGAGATATGAGGTATTATTTCATTCATTTTGCTATTTGTTGTCTGAATACCTTGTTGTTGGTTTTTCTTTGTGTTATTGTTTTATAGATCCTGTAAGATTTACGCTTTAAGGAGGTTCTATTTTCGTGTATTTTGAGGATTTGTTTCAAGATTTACAGCTCCTTTTAGCAGTTCTTGTAGTGCTGGCTTGGTAGTGGTGAATTCTCACACCATTTGTTTGTCTAGAAAAGACTGTATCTTTCCTTCATTTATGAAGCTTAGTTTTGCTGGATACAAAATTCTTGACTAATAATTGTTTTGTTTAAGGAGGCTAAAAAATAGGACCCCAATCCCTTCTAGCTTGTAGGGTTTCTGCTGAGAAATCTGTTGTTAATCTGATAGGTTTTTCTTTATAGGTCACCTGATGCTTTTGCCTCACAGCTCTAAAGATTCTTTCTTTCATCTAGACTTCAGATAACCTGATGACTATTTGCCTAAGCAATGATCTTTTTGCAATGAATTTTCCAGGTGTTCTTTGAGCTTCTTGCATTTGAATGTCTAGAATATTCTCTCAAATATGTTTTCCAAACTTTTAGATTTCTCTTCTTCCTTGGGAATACCAATTATTCTTAGGTTTGGATGTTTAAGGTGGTGCCAAACTTCTTGGAGGCTTTGTTCATTTTTAAAAATTATTTTTTCTTTTTTTCTTTTTTAATAAATTGGGTTAATTTGAAAGCCTTGTCTTGATGCTCTGAACTTCTTTCTTCTGCTTGTTTGATTCTTTTGCTGAGACTTTCTAGTGCATTTTGAATTTCTCTAAGTGTGTCCTTGATTTCCAGAAGCTGTGATCGTTCTTTATCTATTCTTTCTATTTCACTGAAGAGTTTTCCTTTTATATCCTGTATCATGTTTTTGATTTATCTAAGGTAGACTTCACCTTTCTCTGGTGACTCCTTGATTAGCTTAATAATCAGCCTTCTGAATTCTTTTTCTGGAAATTCAGAGATTTTGTTTGGGTTTGGATCCATTGCTGGTAGCTGGTATGATCTTTTGGGAGTCCTAAAGAAGTTTGTTTTATCATGTTACCAGAATTGTTTTTCTGGTTCCCCCTCATTTGGGTAGACTATGACAGAGGGAAAATCTGAGACTCAGGGGCTGCCTTTCAGATTCTTTCGTCTAAAGGGTGTTCCCTTGATGTGGTGTTCTCCCCCTTCTCCTAAGAATGAGGCTCCCTGAGACCAAACTGTAGGGATTGTTTTTGTTCCTCTGGGTCTAGCCACCCAGCAGAACTACTGGGCTCCAGGCTGGTACTAAGGAGTATCTGCAAAGAGTACTGTGATATGGTCCATCTTTAGGTCTTGCAGCTGTGGATACCAGCACCTGCCCTGGTGGAGGTAGCAGGGGAGTGAAATGGACTCTATGAGGGTTTTTGGTTGTGTTTTTGTTTAGTGCACTGGTTTTGTATTGGTTGGCCTGCAGCCAGAAGGTGACACTTTCAAGAGCGCATCAGTTGTAGTCCTATAGGGAATATGCAAACTTGCCCTAGGGATACCTGGTTAAGTATCTGGGTTTCTCAGAAGGTAGGCAGGGCCATAGAGCCCCCAAAAGATCATGACCATTGTCTTCAGCTACCATGGTGTATAGAGAAAGACTACCAGGTGGGGGCAGGGATAAGTGTGTCTGAGCCCAGCCTTTCCTTGTGTGGGGCTTGTTGCGGCTACTGTATGGGATGGGGATGTGGTTCTCAGTCTAATGAAATTATATTCCCAGGAGGATTATAGCTGCCTCTGCTGCATCATACAGGTCACCAAGGAAGTAGGGGAAAGCCGGCAGTCACAGGCCTTATCCTGCTCCCACACAGCCTGCAGTCCTAAAAGCTGGTCTCACTCCCACCATATCCCCTCAGCAGCACTGAGTCTATTTCCAAGCAGCTGGTGACAGGCAGAGAACATGTCCCAGACCACCAGCCTCCTTCCTGAGAAAGCAACTCAACTCACAGTTTTTTGGCATCTTAGAGAGCCTGCAGCAGTGATCCTGTTCCTTCAAAGGGTCTGTGGATTCTCTCGGCTTTCCTGGTATATTCCTGTGATAGTTCTTGGAGCAAAAGTTCGCTATGTGAGTCTCCACATGCTGCTCTGTCCATCTGGGCAGGAACTGCAAGCTAGTCCTGCCTCCTATCCACCATCATCCTCCGCAAATAAATAATTTTCAACTGGCATTTATTATTAATCTGTTCCAGGCACTTAATACATATACACATATTGTCTACTCTCAATGACCACATTATAGAGGAAGATGTTAAGTAACTTGCCAAACATCGCACAGCCAGATAGTGGCAGAGCTAGAATTGATACTGAGCAGAGAAAAGAACCATGCTCAAAAACCTTATATTATTCTTTCTTTATTCTTGATGTTCAATGAGTAATAACACAGTCTATTTGCCCTGCAATCTTAAACTAAATCACAATGTGATAGGAAAGGATAAATTATAATAGTATCATCCTACTTCATTTTATGGTAAAGCAAATCAGTCACCACAAGAGAGAAAATCACCACACACGCGCACACACACACACACACACACACACACAGGCACATAAAATTGTGAAATTATACAAAGTATCATTTTGTTGTCAATATGCCCCTCCAAAGTCTGAGTTGAATTGTACTACACCTTCTCAGAGCTCTATCTGGGAAAGGATAAGAAGGTTCACATACTTCTTTTTTTTTTTTCCTAAATGGCAAAAAGCCCAGACTTTTTTGTTACCATTCCATGGTAAACATTTGTCTGTCCAGTCACCCAGATTCATGATTCATTTGTTAGGGGCTTAGTGGGCACATTTTGGCTGTCAGCCTGCCATGTGCCCATGCCGGGCATTGAATGAGTTCTGTATAGAAGAAGTCTCTCCTTTTTGACCATACAAGAGCATGTGGATGGGCTTTCTAACCAGATGCAGTTTAGCAATGAGATAGGTATGCAACACAGGAAAGGCCTAAGGAGGCACCTCGCTCATGAATTACCACGGGTGCCACACTCAGCACTGAGCAGTGTTGGCTGTGAACTACATTAGAGCACAGTAGCTGTACTGTTTTATCGTGCCTCTTTATGTGTTAGATAGCACAGAGATGTGACCTCTTAAGGAACCATCACTGTTTGAAACACGTGAAGCAAGCCTAGAACTCCTATATTATATGACAACTATGTGTTTGCTTTGTTTCATAATGATTCATAATGGTCTTTTGAGCATTATGAATCAGGCTATACGGCCTCAGTTTTTACATCATTTTAAAATGAGACTTCTATCAATACCAGTTCTAAAAATGTCCATAAAACATCTGCACTGATGTCCCCTAACCTTGTTGGAGCTCAAGCTTTTGCTTTCAAGAAATCATTGTATAGAACAACAACCGTATAAAACTTGAATAGCCGAGAATGTAAATGTAGAGGAAGTAAAGAGGCAAAGGACAGTTAAAGCCACATCTTTTCTTTCTGTTAGGTTGGTGCTTTTTCTAACACTTTCTATGTTTCTTATTTCATTCATTCTTTCAATGAATAATTATTGTGTGCCTTCTATGTGCAAGGCACTGTAGTAGGAACAAGAATGGAGGAGATAATTTTGAGGCACAGAGTAGTTTGAGGGGTAGGCTGGTGCTGGGAAGTGTGCTAGTAAGCATAGTTTAAATTAGGAAATGAGCATAGTATACCCAAATAACAGCAATGTTCAAGTGAGAGAGGAATAAACATAAAGAAGTAAAAAAATTCCCATGTATATTGCCTATGCCAAATTTTATTCACAGCCAGCCCTGTAGCCAGAAAGAAGTAAATATTTGTTCTCTGCCTCCTTCCTTCCTGAACTCAGAGTTCTGTCTCAAGCATAATAAGCACAATTCAACTTAATTACACATTCAATAGGTTTCAGGTGGGAAGAGGCTAGAATTTAAAATATTTTCTATCAGAAAATATGTTTTAAAAGCCAAACCATTTACAAGCAAATTGAGAACTATGTGCACCTACATGGAATCATGTTCTTTCCTTTTCGTAGGACTTAACTCGTCATATAACTATATTCGTAATTATGTAATGATATAGAGCTTAGCTAACTATGTAAAGTTAGGCTGAATATATAGCAAAATTTTGTTCTTCACAGTTAAAAGTTCAAGATCTATTTATGGTCACTGTATTAGTCCATTTTCATGCTGCTGATAAAGACATACCCAACATTGGGAAGAAAAAGAGGTTAAATTGGACTTATAGTTTCATATGGCTGGGGAGGCCTCAGAATCATGGAGGGAGGTGAAAGGCACTTCTTTTTTTTTTTTTTTTTTTTTTACAGAGTCTTGCTCTGTTGCCCAGGCTGGAGTGCAGTGGCACGATCTTGGCTCACTTCAAGCTCCGCCTCCCGGGTTCACACCATTCTCCTGCCTCAGCCTCCTGAGTAGCTGGGACTACAGGCACCCGCCACCACGCCCATCTAATTTTTTGTGTGTGCTTTTAGTAGATATGGGGTTTCACCATGCCAGGATGGTCTCAATCTCCTGACCTCGTGATCTGCCTGCCTCAGCCTCCCAAAGTGCTGGGATTACAGGCGTGAGCCACCATGCCCAGCCAAAAGGCACTTCTTACATGGTGGTGGCAAGAGAAAATGAGGAAGATGCAAAAGCAGAAACCCTTGATAAAACCATCAGATCTTGTGAGACTTATTCAGTACCATGAGAACAGTATGGGAGAAACCACCCCCATAATTCAAATTATCTCCCATTGAGTCACTCCCACAATGCATGGGAATTATGGGAGTACAATTCAAGATGAGATTTGGGTGAGTACGTAGAGCAAAACCATAACATTCCACCCATGACCCCTCCAAATCTCATGTCCTCACATTTCAAAACCAATTATGCATTCCCAACAGTCTCCCAAAGTCTTAACTCATTTCAGCATTAGCCCAAAACTCCACAGTCCAAAGTCTCATCTGAGACAAGTCAAGTCCCTTCTGCCTATGACCCTGTAAAATCAAAAGCAAGCTAGCTACTTCCTAGACACAATGAGAATACAGGTATTGGGTAAATACGGCCATTCCAAATAGGTAAAATTGGACAAAACAAAGTGGTTACAGGGCCTATGCAAGTCCGAAATCCAGTGGGGCAGTCAAAATTTAAAGCTCCGAAATGATCTCCTTTGATTCCATGTCTCACATCCAGGTCACACTGATGCAAGAGGTAGGTTCCCAAAGTCTTGGGCAACTCCACCCCTGTGTCTTTGCAGGGTATACCTACCTCCTGGCTGCTTTCACAGGCTGGTGTTAAGTGTCTGTAGCTTTCCAGGCGCATGGTGCAAGCTGTTGGTAAATCTACCATTCTGGGGTCTGGAGGACAATGTCCGTCTTCTCAAAGCTCCACTAGGCAGTGCCTTAGTAGGAGCTCTGTGTGGGAGCTCCAACCCCACATTTCCCTACCACACTGCCCTAGCAGAGGTTCTCCATGAGGGCCCTGCCCTGCAGCAAATTTTTGCCTGGGCATCCAGGCATTTCCATACATCTTCTGAAATCTAGGTGGAGGTTCCCAAACCTCAATTCTTGACTTCTGTGCACCTGCCAGCTTAATGCCATGTGGAAGCTGCCAAGGTTTGGGGCTTGCACCCTCTGAAGCCATAAGCCAAGCTGTACCTTGGCCCATTTTAGCAGTGTCTGGGGCAGCTGGGATGCAGGGCACCAAGTCCCTAGGCTGCACACACAGCATGGGGACCCTAGGACTGGCCCACAAAACCATTTTTTCCTCCTAGGCTTCTGGGTCTGTGAAGGGAGGGGCTCCTATGAAGTCCTTTGACATGCCCTGGAGACATTTTCCCCGTTGTCTTGGGGATTAACATTGGGCTCCTTGTTACTTATGCAAATTTCTGCAGCCAGCTTGAATTTCTCCTCAAAAAAATGGGTTTTTCTTTTCTACTGCATCATCAGGCTGCAAATTTTCTGAACTTTTATGCTTTGTTTCCCTTTTAAAATGGAATGCTTTTAACAGCACCCAAGTCACTTTTTTTTTTTTTTTTTTTTGAGACAAAGTCTTACTCTGTCATCTAGCCTAGAGTGCAGTTGTGTGATCTCAGCTCATTGTAACCTCTGCCTCCTGGTACAAGTGATTCTCTGTCATCCAGGCTGGAGTGCAGTGGTGTGATCTCAGCTCACTGTAACCTCCACCTCCTGGTACAAGCAGTTCTGCCTCAGCCTCCTGAGTAGGTGGGACTACAGGTATATACCACTACACCCAGCTAATTTTTGTATTTTTAGTAGAGATGGGTTTCACCATGTTGGCCAGGCTGGTCCCGAACTCCTGACTCAAGTGATCTGCCCACCTCAGCCTCCCAAAGTGCTCAGATTACAGGCATGAGTCACTGTGCCTGTCCCCAAGTTATATCTTTAATGGTTTGCTGCTTAGAAATTTCTTCTTCCGGATACCCTAAATTATCTCTCTCTCAAGTTCAAAGTTCCACAAATCTCTAGGACAGGGGCAAAATGCTGCCCATCTCTTGGCTAAAACATAGTAAGAGTCACCTTTGCTCCAGTTCCCAATAAATTCCTCATCTTCACCTGAGACCACCTCAGCCTGGATCTTATTATTCATATCACTATCAGGCTTTAGGTCAAAGCCATTCAACAAGTCACAGGGAAGTTCCAAACTTTCCCACATTTTCCTGTCTTCTTCTGAGCCCTCCAAACTGTTCCAGCCTCTGCCTGTTACCCAGTTCCAAAGTCACTTCCACATGTTTGGGTATCTTTTCAGCAATACCCCACTCTACTGGTACCAATTTACTGTATTAGTCCGTTTTCATGCTGCTGATAAAGACATATCCGAGATTGGGAAGAAAAAGAGGTTTAATTGGACTTACAGTTTGACGTGGCTGGGGATAACTCGGAGTCTTGGTGGCAGGTGAAAGGCACTTCTTATATGGCAGTAGCAAGAGAAAATGAGGAATATGCAAAAGCAGAAACCCCTGACAAAACCATCAGATCTCATGAGACTTATTCACTACCATGAGAACAGTATGAGAGAAACCGCCCCATGATTCAAATTATCTTCCACTGGCTCCCTCCTACAACACTTGGGAATTATGGGAGTACAATTCAAAATGAGATTTGGGCGGGGACACACAGCTAAACCATATCACACACTATCTTTCTACCTATTATGGATTCAAAACTGTTTTTTGTGTGTGTGTGTGTGTGGATTTCTAGTATGAGACTTTTTATCCTAAACATTTACCAATAATACATTAATTATAACTTAAAGTATTTTCTCCTTGAAGTTAAATTTGTGGTAGAATTCTTAAACTTTAAAAACTTAGAATTCATTCAATCCTTTTTTTGGGTGAAGTTTTTGAAGCAGTGAAAGAAAGGATTTTTTTTCGATTCTGTACCAAGATCATTCCAACATTACATAATTACAGTCTTGTGAGTAATTTTAAATGATTTTCTGAGAGATCAGCTTAGTTACTGAACAAAATTTAACAAAAAAATTCATTAAATCTGAAGTTGCTATGCTTATGGTGCAGGTTCATTCTTACATTCTTTATCTTCTCCAAAATTTTTCAGATGCAAACACCATATCAGAGTTAATTGCTTTTTAGGGCTTATATTTAGAGACATTTTAATAAAAGTCATGAGACTTCATCCTGTGTTTTTATGGGACTTGAATCTAAAGAGATGAATCCGAGTGGTTGTTAAATATGAATTAATATTGTTGACATTCCATTGGCAACACAACTGCTGATTTGGAATATCTGTTGTGACTTTAGTACACTTTAGTCATCAAGATTGAGTGCAAAATATTATAAGATTTCAAAAAAATTTTGAAAAGTTCATTTTGGGTCACAAATGTGGTTCCCACTTGTATTTCTCTAGTTACATGTTTAACAGCAGAGTAAATGTCCAGCACGACTGGCATTCTGGGAAAAAAGAATTAACTAAGAGGTTTTTCATGTTTTATGAGTAGAAAAATCACAAGAGAGTTCAGATAGCCCCAAAAAGCTGTTGACATATTATGGTAGAAATCCCTGCTCACTAAGGAGTACTTACAGAATAATCATTCAGAGAAAGGTGAATTTTGGCTATGCCACTTCATAGCTCAGAACTTGTGATTTTATGCAAAATACTTCAACATTCTCGGCCTTGATGTCCACATATGTAAAATGAGAGAAATAATAGATACTATATAGAGTTATTATAAAGACGAAATGAGATCATGAAAAAAAGTGGCTGAGACATTGTAGCTTTGCAATACATGGTAGCTGTATAGCTGTATATGCCAGGAAAATAAATGCTGAACAATAATGAGTGACTAAATCACAACAATATTGTGAATTCTGGGCCCGAGTCCTAAAGAACTTGTGAAAAAACATGACCTTTTCATTGACTGGTATGTGTTTTATGTAGGAAACATGTTTATAATGTATGAGAGATTGAAGTTCAATTCTCTTATTTTCTTTCACTCAAGAGATGTCATAGTGTCATGCTCTCAATATTGTTCTTTTTAATACTTATTTGAAGAATTAAGTCTATGCTGCCTAAGAATTTATGATTGGTAATGGGAATTAATCATATAAACTAGGCCCTGCGTATGTGTTAGCTAATGCTTTACCTTTGTTTAGTCTAGAAATGCCTTAACTTTATTAAATACCTACCTCTTAAAAAAGTACTGAGAAATTGCATTGTTGGAAATTTTAGGAAAGACTACTGGGGGTGATTTGGGGAGTTGTCCTATAAATTATCTTTGCAGACTTCTGGGTACCCTTCTGCACATAAGGCCAGTCCTGCCTGTAGCTTCTCTGCTGTTTTCATGTTCCACTTCAGGTAAAAGAGGGACTGTGCTGTTTAATCACACGAGCCTATATGAAATAATTTATGCACATAAGCATAATATGATTTATCTGCACAAAAAAATCAAAAGACAAACCATATGGAAAAGCAATGTACACAAAGAAATTCACAACAGTACTTTTTATAGTAATATTATAAATGAACTAATCACTCACAAGAGGGAAATGACTGGATAATTATCAAATTAGGTCAATGAAATATTAGTTGCTAAAGTAGTAATTATGAACATGACAATGTCATAATATAATGTTACTTAAATAAAACAGAACAAAGATTGTATTTCCTCATCATTACAACTTCAGAAAATACGTAAGCATGGATAAATTCTAGAAGTAAAAACTAAAAGTCATACATGATAGGGAAAATTGTGTGCATTTGCCCTTTCTTTTTAACTTTCCTCTACTGCCATAATTATGCTGGTACAAAAGAAATAAATATAGAGTAAGCAATAAAAAATTCAATGTGATCTACAAAATGTATAGCACTGTATAAAATATGTTCGAGTATTATTCTGTATGTAAAAGTTTAACTTGAGACCATTTAAATTAATAATTATAGGAATAGTTGAATACATATAGTAATGTTTGTTTGTCAGTTAGTATATCTAAAAAAAAAAAGCAGAGTAAATGAATTAGAAGTAGAAGACACAAATTATTGCCTCAACTAAGCCACTAACTGACAGTTTAACTTGAGACAGTTTATTTTTCTGAAACTGAATTTTAACTGTAGAACTCAGGAATTGACTAAGATTCTTTCAGGTATGTTTCCAGTCTGAAGTTTTTTTATTCTGAGCCTACAGCTCTCTATCCAAGCTTTATGTAATGTTTACACCCTTTATTTCAGGCACTATCCTAATAATAATACTAATTACTACTATTATATTTATTAGAACATCTGCTGAAAATGTGACTTAATTAAATCTTAAATGATTACAAGTTATATCCACTATTTAAAATTTCTTCTCAGCTCCCTATCAATCTTAAGAATTTTATCTTTGGAGATATCTAAGTTAAAAATTATATATATATATGATTTCTTTTATATATAAATATATGAAAAATATATATTCTTTCATATATAAATTTTATATATGATATATATATAATTACTCTATCTGAAAATGAAAACTAGAGTGTATTTTTATACCTGCTTTTTGTTCTTTTTAAACTTTTCAACCTAAAAAGTGTTTGTGCACAATTTTAATTTTGCAATTTAATTAGATCATAGAATTATAAGATACAATTTTTTGTAAAAATATAATTGGATAAGGTATTTTTTTATTAACAGACTAATTAAAAATTGGTAAGAATTTGAAGTGATCAAATTAGTTTATAAATATAAAACAAACTACTGAGGGTATTTAAAAATAAGCTCCAGCAAGGAACTTCAGACTGTCTTAAACAAAACGTATTTTCATTCTTACCTCCTCCTTACAACTGATTAGAATAATTACAAATGAGCTATAAAGTTAGGGCCATCGAGAGGCAGCTTGCTTTTTGATATTTTCAGTGTCAAGAAGGAAATGAATTGCCTTCAATCAAGGACTGGTAATTACCACAATTCAGGAGCTTACCACCTACAGGAAATGAAAAGACAGAACATAAAGTCTGTTATAGCAGCTTACGTTGCTTTGATCTTCAGCAAAACTCCATTTGCTGCAGTATCCTGGCATTCTCCACTTTATTGAATGTGAGGGTTCGTAATGGACACGGCATGTTACTGACTAATTTCAGTGAGGAAACTCCACCTCTTTCTCTCTTATTTTCATGTTTGACAAGAAGCTCTTTCTCCTACAGATAAACACATTAAACTTTATCTGATATGGCATGAAGTAAAACAGTGTCAATTTGAGGACACAGACAAGTTTGAATGAGCTACATAAACATTTAGGCTTTGTTGGACCAACTAAATTTTATTATAAATCTCTCCTCAAACACGTTATAGTCTGCACTCAAAGTCGCTTGTCCAATAAAAGCCTATTTATTTTTTACCTCTATATTTACTTGTACCAGTACATAGAAATTTTTAAGCCTCAAGAGAAGACAAATCACAAAATACTCAGTACCAGAAACCCCAAATTTTAAAATTCCATGGGGTTTGGGGTTTGATTACTTAGCACAAGTTGTGGGTCAGATGAAAGACATTCTGGTCAGAGGGTTTATAATTTTAGATGCTTTATTTCCTGTGTAATATTTATGATGTGACATTTCTGGAAATATATGGTCAGGGAAGGTACAGAGTGCAACATTTTCATGAGAGCCAGTAGAAAGTTTGGCGAGACAGATACAACAACAGGTAAAATAAACTCTTCCCATAACCCCTTTTTGTCTTACACACAAGTGACCCCTCTCTTGAGATAGGCTAACCCAATAAAGCCTGGTTGAGGTATGTGTGTTCATTAATCCAACATTTAATAATTCTCTCCCATGTACCAGGCACTGTACAAGGCACCAGATCTGGCAATGACTACCAAGGCAACCTCTAATAGGAGCAAATACTTGTGGTATGTGCCTGTAATCCCAGGTACTTGGGAGGCTGAGACAGGAGAATTGCTTGAACCCGGGAGGCGGAGGTTGCAGTTAGCTGAGATCGTGCCACTGCACTCCAGCCTGGGCGACAGAGCAAGACTCTGTTTCAAAAAAAGAAAAAAAAAAGCCTCCAGCCTTAAATGACTCCTTTAGTTTTTGTCCACTGGTCATTCCATGTAACCCATTTAGAATCTGGCTTTTAAACTAAGATAATTAAAATGAGATTAAGAAACTATTAAGACTGACATGAGAAAAATGTCAGCAAGGACCTTTAGGTTTATCTACTGAATTTGTCTCATGAAATGCTATTCAGTGACATTTACTGAACTGAAGTAGCTACAACTATTTACTTCTAATTGGAAAAAAAAAATTCATGTAGCTTGAATATGGGTATGGGAATAAGGGGAAAATGAGAGTTACTTAACTGCTGTGGTTTGAATGTGTCCCCCGAAGTTCATGTATTGGAAATTTAATTCTCAATGCAACAGTGTTGAGAGTTGGGATCTTTAGGAGGTAATTAGATCATGAGGGCTCTGCCCTGGATTAATGCTGTTATCACAGGAATGGATTAATTATCATGGGAACAGTTTCCTGATAAAGGTGATTTCAAATCTCTTGCCTTCTCATGCTTTCTTACCCTTCCACCTTCTGTCATAGGACGATGCAACAGAAAAGCCGTCACCAGATATCAGCACCTTAATGTTGGACTTCTCAGCCTCCAGAACTGTAAGAAATAAATCCCTGTTCTTTATAAATTACCAGTCTCAGGTATCCTGTTACAGCAGCACAAAACGGACTATGATGCAAAATTGGTACGAAAGAGTAGCACCATTGTTATAACAAATAACCCAAAAATGAAAGCCACTCTGGAAGTGGGTAATGGGTAGAGTATGGAAGAATTTAGAGGAGCAGGCTAGAAAAAGCCTAAATTGCTGTGTATTACTCCAGAATGGTAAGAAATAAGTCTCTGTTCTTTATAAACTGCCCAGACTCACAGCACAAAACAAATTAAGACATTAAGATTTGCCCCATTCTTAGAATTCATTTCTTCCATTTTCCTTTTAATTAAATCAATGCCAACATCTAAGCAGTGTGCACCTTTTGACCATAGTCTTTCTAATTGACCAGAAGCTTAGATGTGGAAAATGCAAAAATTATGCACATTTCTGGTGAGTTTAACTTCTGAGAAATTTTTACAAGGTTTTCCTTATTTTATCTGCCCCAATAAACCTGTGGTTTCATGAACAGGCCTAGAATTTGAGATCCAGCTTCTAAACTTCAAAGGTGACTTTTCAACCCATTTGTTTATAGACTTAGTATTAACCTTTTGAGTTCTAGAATAGGGTTTTAGAACTTACTTTCATAAAAGTTTATATAGTCAATTCCATTCATTTATGCTAAGGACATAGAATATTTCTAGATTGCACAATATGTTTCTGTGGGAATTGAATGGAAAAAAGGTTTCCTGACAAGAAACAAAGGATGGCTCTTAGTCTCTCTTGATCCCAGTCACTTCTCAAGAAAAAAATTATTTACCTGAAGTCCATTGCTTCCTTGTGGGATTTTTTTTTTTTTAAATGCTGGATTGTGGACTAAATAAAAAGATCTGAGAAACAGGTCAGAAATTAAATCCTGGTGTTGTCATGGTTTTTTTTAAATAGCACCCTTGAAATTGGTTGCAGAACATATATTTTATCTGATTCTAATTATGTGGAATTTCGAAGTCATTTTGGTAACAGAAACTACTCTAACCTGTTATTAAACTCAGGATTTTTTTAAGAAATAAAAATTGCTTGTTAAGAATGTTAACGTTTAAAAAACTATTAATGAATCAGACCAACAAAGCCTACTCAAATGAATCTGTATCTTTATTCATGGTTCAAGCATTACTTCCACTTAATTAAAAATGAATATATCCCCTGGAACTTAAAATAAAGGTTGAAGAAAAAAATTAATGCATCTTTAATCTTTTATGGTTACAGATATAATAGAAAAATTGTTCCTGCCTCAAAACCCTACTTTTAAATAATTAATGAAATATAGACATTAATAAATGTCTCTAAAATTGCATTTCCCAGGGATATGTCTATTTAACTCCTGATTCTTTTGTTATATCACCAATACATGCGAAAAGAAACTGAAGCTTTTTAAATTACATGCTAATATATGGCCATCAGTTTTAAGGGATTTTGAAAAGTCCACAATAGTAAAAATAGAGTAGGAAAAATTATAGTGAAGAAATAATAAAATAAAATAAATTAGCTAAACAATTAGGCTCTCTTTATTTGAAGGAAGTATTTAGAAGTATGTGCTGATTCTTATGTTCTCATACTTCAAGATGAGATCATGCTGGCATGCACTATTAGGGCCCTCACTCTTGTCCGTATTGTTTTGGCAAGCTTTAAGCAGATGGCTCTGTAATATGGTAATACCTTCTCTTTGGATAACTCTTCATTTCAAAGCAATCCATAGACATTACACCTTTAATTAGAGGAGACCTCGAGGCACAAAGCAGAAGCAGAATGAATTTCATCATGGGAATATACACAGCAAGGCATTAACATCTATAGTTAAATATGTCAGCATCAAACTTCTTGCTGTACCACCCACCATTTCACACAGTTCAGCTAGGTGACTCATTCATAACTTTAAGGCTAATCAGAATAAATTAATGATTCATCACTAATAAAGGTGCTGAGTGTGTACCTTTATTCTTCACTAGGGTAACATGACCCTTCTGAGTACTTCTGGAGCAAATGTGTATGAAGTGCTTGGTTTTTTGTCACTAAGACTATGTACTCAGAAAAGACACAAATTTTCAGTATTCTGGTTTACCACTTGCCAGGCAAAGGAAACTGTAAACAAATGTTTCACTACATATTTATGTGAAAAAAATTAATTGGTGAATGGGCTTTGTTGTGATTCTTAATAATAATGTATCATAGTTTTACACATATAGTAGGATGAAGCATGTGAGGTTTGATTCTAGCATTTCTGTCTGTGTGTTCATAATTTATCCAATGGAAGTATTAAAAGAAAAGCTTTTTGGGGGGCCTTATGTGAGTTCAGAAGTCTCACACTTATGCACTTCTATCAAGTGATGTAATAGGAATGTGTTTAAGATCAGCAGATGATATATTGAATGTAAACATAATGTGCTGATGATGAAAGCTAAAACACTAATTTAATTGATTGGAAGAAAACAGAAATTCACCAGAAGTCAAAATCCCAAATAAGAGGTTCATGTTTTCAAGGCTTATTTTAATAGTATTAACTACTTCAATAAATTATTTTTCTTTGCTTTTTTCTATTCACTTAAAAATATTTAATGGTTTTATTGAACTATATTTTACATATAAAATTCACCCATTGAAAATATGCAACTTGATAATTTTCAGTAAAATTTAGAATTGTGCAAATATGATAGATTCCATTTTAGATAACTTCTGTCATTCTAAAAAGATCTTTAATGTCCATTTTTAGTGAAATCTTCTCCCACCCCCAGTCCCAGCAAACACTGATAGAATTTTCATCTACTTATTTTTGCTTTTTCTAGAAATTTCATATAAAAAGTGTGGTTTGCAAAATAAAATCCCATGCACTTGTGAATATGTTATATCACATTGGAAAGGGGACTTTGCCAATGTAAATAAGACTTACAAATGCGGAGATTATCCAGGACTATCTGGATGGGCCCAGTGTAATCACTTTAGCCCTTAAAAGCACAGAGCCTTTCTCAGCTGGGTCAGAGAGATACAATAATGGAAAAAGAGTCAGAGAGATGCAATGCAGGAAAGACTCAGTCTGCCATTGATGGCTTTGAAGTTGGAGGAAGGGAGCCATGAGTCAAGAAATGCAGGGGACCTCTAGAACGGAACAGTCAGAAAAATAGATTACCCTCTAGAGCCTCCAGAAAGAAACACAGCCCTGTCAATTTAGCCTAGTGAGACCCATGTCAGGCTTATGGCCTCCAAAATGATAAGATAATACATTTGTATTGTTTTATGTCATTAAGTTTGTAGGAATTATTGTGGTAGCAATATAAAACTCATAGAAATGACTTCTTTCGTTTTGTATGATTTTGAGATGCATTCATTTTGTTGCATGGATCATTCTATTTTATTGCTGAGTATCATTCTATTGTACTGACACCAAATTTTGTTTTTCCAATCACCTATTGGTTGGCATTTGGGTCGTTTCCAGTTTTTGGCTATTGTAAGTGACGATTTCATAAACATTTATGTACAAATCTTTATGTGGATATCTAAATATATGATTTTGTTTCTCTTGGATAAATACGTAAGATTAGAATTGCTGAGTCATATGTAAATGGATGCATAACTTTTAAAACCTCCCAAACTGTTCTTCAAAATGGTTGTACCATTTTACATCCCCACCAATAATGTATAAAGGTTCCAGTTTCTCGAAATATTTGCCAACACTTGGTATGGTCAGTCTTTTTGATTCTAGTGGGTATATAATGATATCTCATTGTAATTTTAATTTGCATTATCCTAATGACTGATGATGTTGAGCATGTCTTCATTTGGTGTTTTTATTATTTTTTTTAGCCATACATATATCTTCTTCAGTGAAATGCCTATTGAAATATTTTGCCCATTTTCTTGTTGAGTTATTTGTCACCTTATTACTGAGCTTCAAAAATTCTTTATGCATTCTGTTCAATAGCCAGATGGCCTCGCCTTCTAGCATTCACACCCTTGAGTAGTGCCTTCCTCATTGCTCCAGGATTGGTCTGACCAACAGAACCAAACAACATATGGCAGAAATGATGGTATATCACTTCCAAGGTTAGGTTATAAGAGACTGTGTTTTCCATCTCAGCTTCTTTCTCTCCCCTGCCAAACCCCTTTGCATCATTCATTCCAGAGAATCCAGCTGCCGTGTCATGAGAACAATCAGATGGCCTATAAAGGGCCCCCGGGACAAGGAACTGAGGTATTTTTCCAGCAGACAACAAGGAACCGAGGCCTGCCAACAACCATGTGAGTGAGCACGGAATTTTCTAGCTCCAGATGACTGCGGCTTTGTCCAACAGCTTGTCTTGAGACACCCTGAGCCAGCACCATTCAGCTAAGCCACTTCCAGATTCCTGCCCCTCAAAACTGTATGGCTTGTTGTTTTGAGATGCTAAGTATTAGAGTAATTCAGCAATAGATAACAACTATATTCTGGATACAGTGTTTATTATATGTATGATTTGCAAATATATTTCTCATTTTGTGGTTTGTATTTCCATTTTTGAAATGGGATCTTTCGAATACCATCAGTTTTCAATTTCGATGAAGTCAAATTCTCCAATTTTTATTTTGTGAATTAGGCTTTCAGAATCATGTCTAAGAAATTCTTGCCTAAGGACACACATTGTTTATCAGATGTCTTCTTCTAAAATGTGGATAGTTTTAATTTTTCTACTTATGTCTCAGATCCATGTTTATTTAAATTTGTATATGATGTAAAGTAAGCATCTGAGATTTTTTGTTTTGGTTTGGTTTGGTTTTTGTTTTGCGTATAGCAATCCATTTGTTCTAACACCACTTGTGGTAAAGATTATTGTTTTCCTCTTGAATTGCCTAGGCATCTTTGTTAAAAATCAATTTACTGTAAATGTGTGAGTTTTTTACTGGGTTCTTCATCCAGTTTTATTGATCTACATATCTATTATTATACTGATGTCACACTGCGTTAATTACTGTAACTTTGTATTAAAATTTGAAATTACACAAGTCCTCCAACTTCATGCTTCTTTTTCAAAATGTAAATTGGAATCATGACTATTTGTCATTAACAAACTCTTCTTTCAACAGCATAATAATATTTTTGAAATGAATAAAACAGATGAATCAGTTTTGATAAAAATTAAGATATCCAAAATGTTTTCAGAGGTTTTCACCATAGTAAAAAAAAAATACAAACTTGATTTAAATAACTATTATTCACCTATTATTTTCTCAATGGCTACATTTCATAATGTTAGGACTGATTAACACCAAAAGCAATATCCAATATAAAAAAATCAATGATGTCTTTTGAAAGGATTTTAACTATTTATTGATAGCATGTAACTTTATATAAGAAAACAGGTAACATGAACAAAAATTTAAACTATTTTTCAGCACTTATCTATTGGTCATGAGAATTTAGAAGCTAAATCCTCATACTGCTGTTAGTGGCATAAATTGTTCCAAAAAATGTTTGGAGAATAATTCATAGATTTCAAGGAATATTTTAAGATTACTTTTGTAGTATTTATCAAAAACTGCTTATTATTTCCTGGTTTTTCGTTTTGTTATTGTTTTTGCTTTTCCTGAAAGAGTACAAATATCAATTGAATTAAACTTTTCTGTATATTATTTCAAAGTATTAAAAATAGTACCCAGTGGCAATTTTTTGTTTATCAAGACACTGAAAAATTGCCGATATTATGCAAAAATAAGGTTGTTTTTATTAGGACTATTCCTATTTACTACTTAAATTGGATAAGCTTTAAAGCATCATGTACAGACTTAAAAAGCTTTGTCCCTATTGACACTCAAAGAACCCAGAAAATATGGACATTTACTTTTCTACCACCTCTTTCATGAAAAAGCATAATAAAGATTTTCTTGTTTTACTCTCTACGTTCCTATTGTATCAATGCTATCAGTCTAGGAAGAATCATTTAAAAGTTTGATTAGTGAAATATCTGAGAGTTATTAGCTGGTACACTCATTTTGCACAGTCTGTATCAACAGGATGATTACCTCTAGTGTTGGATCTCTGTCACTATCAGACAATTCCAAAATGAATGAAAATGTCAAAATCTGAAATTTCCTGTTTACTTCTGACTCTGACAAGAGTCAACAAGGCACATTTGACATTTAGCCTAATTACCGTAGTTGCAAAAAATCATTTAGAAAAATGTCAGTGAACATAAAATAATATCCTTTGTCTCATATTAACAGGTTTAATAGTTTCTCTAAATCTTTATGGAAGATAATTTGGAAAGCTCTTTCACTGACAGTTTACATTTGAGTTGGGTTGTGTAAATATGTGGAAGGATATCTGGACATCTTTCAAAATCAGTTAATTTGTGGTTAGGGTTAATCCAAAATTCTTCTATTTGGCATGTACTAGCATATCTTACTAAAATTCAATAAAATAGGTAGCCTATATAGAGGTATTACTTATATAAATTATAAGAAGACTCCAAAAATGATTAGAATATGTTAAACCACACATGTAACAGGGTAATAGGCAAATTACTGAAAATTACTTTTCCTGTGAGAGCTAATGCTCAACTTTAGTTTTTGCTGTTATGTCTGCCACTAGATGAGGTGTGTCTGAATATACCACCCATAGTGCAGGCAGAAATTTCTATGTTTGAAAATTTTAAAAATAAATAAAGCTAGGTTTATTTCATGAAATAAAAGTGTTTTGGATCTCACTTAATTAAATAAAAATGGTAAAGAACAAAGCACAGTGATTTCAATGCTGAGATCTGTGCTCCACAGACAAAGATTCCATTTCTGACTGAGACATTGGTATGCTTTCAGGAAGCAGTAATGCCATCAAAACATTAAGTTCATATACCCTGAACTCTTTACTGACTGATTTGTCAATCAGCCCTCTGCATTTTTTCTGATCCAAACTTTTATTACATATGCATTTGTAAAAATTGAAGTCCTGCCATTTGTCACTTTATTTTTCTGTATTTATATATTTTAAATTTTATTGAGAAAACAGGTAACATGCACAAACATTTAAACTATTTTTCAGCACATACCTGTTGGTCATGAGAATTTAGAAACTAAATTTTCATAATGCTGTTAGTGGCATAGGAAATGTTTCCAAAAAGTGTTTGTAGAATAATTCGTAGATTTCAAAGAATATTTTAAGATTACTTTTGTACTATTTATCAAAAACTGCTTGTTATTTTCTGGGTTTTGGTTTTGCTTTTGTTTTGCTTTTCCTGAAAGAGTACAAATGTCAATTGAGTTAAACTTTTCTGTATATTATTTCCAAGTATTAAAAATAGTACCCAGTGGCAATTTTTTTCCTCATCGAGACACTATGAAAAATTGTCAATATTATGCAAAAATAAGGTTGTTTTTGTTATTACTATTCCTATTTACTACTTAAACTGGATTAACTTTAAATGGTCCTACTTAAACTGATTTCTCAATCGGTCATTTATTCTATGTTGTACTAATCCTTTTTCTTTTTCAAATGTTATACTTTAAGTTTATAAATTTGTGTACCCCTCAGCAGCTGGGAGAGTAATACAGGAAGGACATTATTTTCCACCAAGTAAAATATAGCACACAAAATGTTAGAAGAGGAGAGCTTGGGTGGTTAGGCGAATTATGACAAGCCTTCCATACCTCTCTATGTCCAAGGAAATACAGAATTTTTTAAAGGACTCTACTACACGCACCATATTTTAACTTCCGTTTACATAGGATGGGGGATTTTCTTACTTTTAAAAAGGAAAGCAAGGAGAGAGCTAGTATCTAGCTTTGTTATACTACATCACAATTTTGCAGTTACACTATTTTCCAATATTTTATAAAGTATATTGTAACAAACATTTGATGGTGGGAATTACAAGAGACTGTGTCTAGCCATAATGAAGTGCTAGTCTATCTACACAGACTTGGTTTCTACTTTACGAAATCAGTAACTTTTCTGGTAAGTGGTAAATTTATTCATACATTTGATCTTATTTTGAGGTAAGGTTTGCAGATTATGTTATAGTTCACTGAAGTTCACAGTAGTTTCCAGTCTTTTCTTTCTAAGTCACATTAAACATGTATTGCTAGGGGCAGAATGGAAATATGCACAGCTATTTTAATAAAAGCTAGGAGGCCGGGTGCAGTGGCTCACGTCTGTAATCCCAGAACTTTGGGAGGCTAAGGTGGGTAGATCACCTGATTAGATTAGAGGAAGTACAATGAAATGCATAAGAATGAAGCACACAACTTGTGTCATGAGAGATCCTGTGAAAATGTCCTTTAGAAACAGTGACCAATGTATACAGGTTAACTTGTAATGTCTTCAATGTAGAAAAAACAAACAAATGCCATTTCTTGTACTATCAATACAACCTCTGGGGTGGGTGGTAGAGTGGGTATGGTTGCTGCATCTTCTCTCCGCCTATAAATATTAATACCACTTGTATGTGTGAACATTTATGTGTGTGATGTGTTTGTATGTAGATGCAGGTGTGGAGGTGAATCTCTTCTAGGCTTGGGTTTAAACCTCAGGCCCACTCAGTGGTCTAGACCACTTCTGTGATCTAGACCCTTAATTTTTGTTTCCTCATATTTGAAAGAGGACAATAACAATTTATCTCTAAATGTCATTGGATTAGTATGAAAATCTTGAGATAATTAAAGTGATAATTAAACTGCAAAGTATAAAACATAAAGAACTGTTATACAAGCTTTGTATATCTGCACTCAGATAGAAAGCAAATGCCTTCAATGCTCTACCATTTGCTTTCTTTTTGAAATTATAAAATAAAGCACAAAGAAAACCTCATGAAATAAATGTATAATTTAATGCATTGTTGTAAAATCAACATCCTGGTGAACACCATCCAGATCAATAAATAGAACTTTGCCAGCCACCCAGAAACTTCTGCATGTGCACCATTCAATCATAAGCCCCTTTTGGTCTCTCCAAAGTAGCCACTACTCTAATTTTTATAGCAATTATTTCCTTGCATTTCTTTATAGTTTTATCACCCAAGTAGGCATCCCTAGGAACAATAGTTGGGTCTTACCCTTTTTTTTTAAGGCAATGTCTTCTAAGCTGCTATTAATCTACCAGTTCCCTTCTCTATTCCTTTTTGTCTTCCAGTTCTCTTAAAAAATACCAATAACTCACATTGGAAATCTTCCACAATCTGAATTTTATTGATTGATGTTTCATAGTGAAGTCAGAATAGTTCCTCTGTCCTCTGCGTTCCTTGCAAATTGTTGGCTGAATCCAGATGCTTGATCAGAATGTTTATCATTTGGGCAAGACTATGGTTAGTTTCGGGTTTATTCCTCCGTGTCTGGTGGTCTTTCTGGGTGTTATTGGCTATTGATGCTCAATGCCTAGATCTATTAATTTATAAGAGACTGCAAAACAGTACTTTTAAAATTCTGTCATTTCTTTTTCACATACTAGTGGAAAGAATTTGGTAGAGATAGTTATCCTCATATACTGTTTGTTCACTCAGTGATATAGTTTATATAGGTAAGTCAAGATAATTAATTGATTGCTTTCCTTTTATTTCCCTGGTTTTAAAATAATGAATTATTATTATATCCTTTTGAAACTCAAGTTATTCCATGGAAATTTCTAAATCTTTTTCACATGACCTTAGTGTTCTTTGATAATTCTAGATTCACCCTCTTCATGCTAAGAACTTGCGATTTTCTTTCTAGGCCTTTTCACTGTACGGGGCTGGAATTTTTAAACGTATGTATATAAAAATGTCTCATTATTCTGATACAATTCAACTTCAGGACAGAGTTTTTAATTTGACTGCATCTGAAGTGTACCTATTTCTTCCTTCTTTCACAAGTGTCCTTGTTTCTTAAAGATACAGAGGATGGTACAATTAAAATATTTTATAAAACCAGATAGTTTTATTTCACATTATACACACAACATTCTCAGAATAACAATTCTCCTTATGATTACTGGGATAGGTCACAGTTCTCCATATTGTTTCTCCAGTCATCGTCTATGTTATTTAGAATAGTTGTACTATATTTACATTGGAAGAACATGTAGCTATTAAAATACTCTCTCCCTTTTAAATTAAACTCTCATTTAATTTTAGTTCTCCAAGTAAATATTTATTCAAAGCTACATTTTCTTTCTTTAATTATCATTAAATATATTATTCTGTTTCCTTAGTGCATAAAGTATTGCTGTCAAGTCTGAAGAAAATCTATTTTTTCTTTATAAACTGTCAGCTATTTTTTTCTTTCCTTTAAAGTCCAGTACTTTACTAGAATATGCATTGATATTGATTATTCTGGGTCAATATTCTCAGATAATCTCAGATGTATGAAACAATGTGGATCTTTCAATTTGCAGTCACATTTTTTTCAGGGATTACATTTTGTTGTGCATTTGTTCTGTTCCCTTGTTTCTCCTTCCCCAACTCCCCTTTTATCCTTTTGTTGGATCTTTTTTATCAATCTCCGTAATTTGTCATTGTCTCAAATACCTTTTTATCTCTTCATTTATTTCCAATTTAAAAAAAAGTATTTGCTTTCACTTTCTATTTCTCTTAAAACATTATCTGTTTTGGTTTTCTTTTGCATTTTCTCTAATTTTTTATTCATTTCTAATTTTTTTGTTTTCTAATTCATTTCTAAACTCTTTTACCTCATTTCTAGTTATTCTAATTTATGTTTTTTTAATGTTTTATAACCATTCCTTATGTATATAGTTAAATTTATGTACAGGTTGTTTTGTGGCCATATCTTTCTGCCATAATTCTTTTGCCGGTAAGGATATTATTTTACTTCTTATCATCTTTTTTCTTTTAACAATCGGTGTGCTATTTAATCTCAACACCTTTTTGTTGCTGATTGTTTTGCTAGGAGATACATATTTAACATAACTCTTCTATTGTTGTTTGGTTGTGTTTTTGTGTGTGTGTGTGTGTTTTTGAGATGGAGTCTTGCCCTGTCGCCCAGGCTGGAGTGCAGTAGCGTGATCTTGGCTCACTGTAACCTCTGCCTTCTGGGTTCAAGCGATTCCCCTGCCTCAGCCTCCAGAGTAGCTGGGACTACAGGTGCATGCCTCCATGCCAGGCTAATTCTTTGTATTGTTAGTAGAGACAGGGTTTCACCATGGTAGCCAGGATGGTCTCCATCTCCTGACCTCATGATCCACCTGCCTCGGCCTCCCAAAGTGCTGAAATTACAGGCATGAACCACTGCGCCCAGCCCCTCTTCTATTGTTTCTGTCAAATGCACAAACATATGGTGACTTGCTTTGTAATATTTACTGTCTCTTCATCCTTCCTTTGTTTTATCTATAATTTATCTTTTATTCATCTATTTTGCTTATATTCTACTCAACTTTGCTTCCATCCCAGCAGTTTCTCCTCAGTGTGGGGCTTTCCTGGAAAAGACATTTAGCCGGTTGGTTTTCAAAGTTTATGTGGTCCCCACTGGTCCAACCCTTTAAGAAATTACTGACTATTCTGTGGTAGGCAGAATTCTAAAGATTACTCACAAGATTTCTGTTGCCTGGTTATTCAGTCAGACACGAATCTAAGTACTCTCATGAAGGAACTTTACAGGTGCCATTAAGGTTACTAATCAGCTGACCTTAAAATCAGGAGATGGTCCTGGATTATCAAAGTAAGCCAAAATCTAAACACATAAGCCCTGGAAAAGAAAAAAAAGGAAAGGTCTCAAAGTTGAGCCAAAAGATTCCACAGAAAGAAATTCAGATATATTTGAATTATAAGAGGGACTTGACCTAACACTGCTGTCTTTGAAGATGGAGGAAGAGAGACACAAGTCAAGGATGCCAGCAGCTTCTAGAAGCTAAGAGTGATTATGGGCCAATAGTCAATGAGGAAATGGGGACCTCATTTTAACAACCACATGAAATCCTGTTGACAAACTGAATGAGATTATAAATAAATCCATCCTCAGAGCCTCTAGAAAGGAATTCAGCCCAGCTGACACCTTGATTTCAGCCTTGTGGGCCCTGGAGCAGAGAAACCTTCCAAGCTTATAGGACTTCTTACCTACAGGACTGTGAGATAATAAATTTGTGTTTTTTTAAGCCACCAAGTTTGTGATAAATTATAGCAGCAATAGAAAACTCTGCAGAGCTCTTGTATTCAGATACTTATTTAAGCTGCTGTTCCCAAGTTGGCTTGTTTTCCTCTAAAATGAATACTGTTGGCTATTTGGAGTTTCTTAAATTCATGTTCATTGAATGTTCTGTTACCTCTTTATGTTTCTTTTTATATAGATGCTGGTAAAATCCTGGTCTTTTAGCTGTAGAATTTATCCTCTGCAGTTTGTATTTTGTGGTCTGTAGGGCTGTCATGTAAATTAGTGTTGCTGTTAATGTTATCTATAGGTTTTCAATTTGTATTCAGTTGTTCTATTTTTATATAAGGATTCAGAAGGATTACAAATTTGATGCTGCCATCTTGCCAGAGTCTCTCTGGCCTTAATGTTCTTGTTAGTCTATGACTGTTACCCAAACTTGATCTTCTTTTATAAATATACTGTAATTACTCTCATCTGACCTATGCCTGCCAGTGATAGCTTACCTCATTTCTCTCAGTCCTTTTGAACTCCATTGCCTCATATACTATGTGCATGTATGTCTATTAATTTGCTACTTTGAAAATGAGATTTGATTGTTTCCTGCTGAGTGATACTTAGTGTTCTTATGCTGTGGACAATGACTGCATTTACTGTATTTTGGTCACTTAGAATGGTGCACAACATCTAGCAGGTATTTTATACATCAGGTTAGACCTATGTGTCTAATGCAATCATGATTCTTCAATTAGGAAATCTAAGAGAATCCCAAGAAAATCAATTAAGAAACTGTTAAAACTATGAAAACATTTTGTAATAGTCAATGGAGAAAAAGAAAAATATACAAAAAGATCTATGATTTCTTAAATGCCAGAAATAGTTAAGAAACTATAATAAAAATAATCTATTAGTAATAGCAATAAAAACATAGACAACAATATAATATACTCACCAAGAAAGTGTTACCTATATACAAATCCTTACTGAGAGCCAAAAAAATTAGCACATGAAGATATATATACACACAATGTTCTTAAATGTGATTTTTCAGAAATAATATCATGTAAGTTTCAGAGTAAAATTTAAGTGACTGTGTTAGGATTCTCCAGAGTTACAGAACGAATAAGGTAAATAGATAATGATATAGATTTTTTATTAGAGGAACTGGCTCATGTGATTATGGAGGTTGAGAAGCCCCATGATAGATCATGTGCAATTTGAAGAACCAGGGAAATCAGTAGCATGGCTGTCCAAGTTCGAAAGCCTCAGAACCAGGGAAACTGATGTTATAACTCCCAGCCCCAGGGCCTGAGAGTTAAGAGAAGGGAGTGGGTGGTGGTGGAGTGGTGTCACTGGTGCATGTTCCAGAGTCCAAAGGATGGAAAACCTGGATTTTTAATGTCTGAGGGCAGGAGAAAAAATATGTCCCAGCTCCAGGAGAGAGAGCAAACAAATTCGTCTTTCCTCTGCCTTTTGTTCTACCCTTCCCAATCCTCCAGCCAGCTGGATGGTGCCCAACCACACTGAGGGAAGATCTTCCTCACTCAGCTCACTGGCTCACATGTCAAGCTCCTTACAGTCACACCCAAAAATAATGCTTTATTAGCTATCAAGGTATCCTGTAATCCAGTCAAGTTGACACCTAAAATTAACTAGCACAGTGAATATGCATATTGTAGTAAGAAAAACCTCTTTAAGCATACTATTAAAAACAGAAATTATGGCCAGGTGCAGTGACTCATGCCTGTAATCCCAGCGCTTTAAGAGAATAGGGAGGGAGGATCCCTTGAAGCCAAGAGTTTGAGACCAGCCTGGACAACATAAAAAGACTCTATCTCTACAAAAAAAAAAGTTAACAAAAATGAGCCAGGCACTTGGCACACACCTGTAGTTCCAACTAGTTGGGAGGCTGAGGCCAGAGGCTATCTGGGAAGATTGAGCCCAGGAGCTTAAGGTTGCAGTGAATGAGACCCTGTCTCAAAAAAAAAAAAAGGAACAGAAATTATAAAGAAAAGATAGAAAGATTTGATTCTCTGTCTCTCTCTCTCACTGAAGTTTAATGTATTTTGTTGGTTACAGTATAAGATAATTATCTTGTTTAGCAAAAATATATTTAAATGGCTTGTTAATTAAAGTGTACATAACCCAAACTCCAGTAATTTGCCCTAAAATCATCATCAATTGAAGAAAATATTTCATTCTAAGCATATTAATTAGAGTATAATTCATAATTTAACAAATTGGAAATATAAGAAATTGAAAAACATAAATTTTCTAAAATGTATTAAACTAAATTAATTATGCTTCACCAAACCTAGGGCATATAAGTACCAATTTAAAATACTGTTAGTTTTGTGTGGCGGGGTTATGTGTGCATTGACTAGAAAGATGTTTATAGTAATATAGCAAAACAGCTTACAGAAAGTACGTAAATTTAATTGTGGTTTTTTAAGAAAAAAAAATAATCCTGAGTACTTTTCTGAAAACAAGGCTCTCAGACTTTTCCACCATTTAATTAAATTTAACTCATTTTAATCTTAGCAATATATTCATGACACAAGGACGTCCTCTTTAGTATTTTTTTTTTTTTTATTTTACTTTAAGTTCTGGGATACAAGTGCAGAACATGCAGGTTTGTTACATAGGTATACGTGTGTCGTGGTTTGCTGCACCTATCAACCTGTCATCTAGGTTTTAAGTTCCACATGCATTAGCTATTTGTCCTAAGGCTCTCCTTTCCCTTACCCCCCACCCGCTGACTGGCCCCAGTGTGTGTCGTTCCCCTCCCTGTGTCCATGTGTTCTCATTGTTCAACTCTCACTTGACTGAGAACATATGGTGTTTGGTTTTGTTACTGTGTTAGTTTGCTGAGGATGATGGCTTCCAGCTTCATCCATGTCCCTGCAAAGGACATGATCTCATTCATTTTTATGGCTGCATAGTATTCCATGGTGTATATGTACCACATTTTCTTTATCCAATCTATCATTGATAGGCATTTGGGTTGGTTCCATGTCTTTGCTATTATAAATAGTGTTGCAATAAACATATGTGTGCATGTGTCTTTATAGTAGTATGTTTATATTCCTTTGGGTATTCACCCAGTAATGGGATTGCTGGATCAAATGGTATTTCTGGTTCTAGATCCTTGAGGAATAACCACACTGTCTTCCATGATAGTTGAATTAATTTACATTCCCACCAACAGTGTAAAAGTGTTTCTATTTCTCCATAGCCTTGCCAGCATCTATTGTTTCTTGACTTTTTAATAATCACCATTCTGACTGGTTTGAGATGGTACATCATTGTGGTTTTGATTTTCACTTCACTAATGATCAGTGATGTTGAGCTTTTTTCATGTTTGTTGGTCACATAAATGTCTTCTTTTGAGAAGTGTCTGTTCATATACTTTGCCTGCTTTTTGATGTTTTTTTCTTTGTAAATTTGTTTAAGTTTCTTGTAGATTATGGATATTAGACCTTTGTCAGAAAGGTAGATTGCAAAATTTTTTTCCCATTTCTGTGGGCTGCCTGTTCACTCTGATGATAGTTTCTTTTGCTGTGCAGAAGCTCTTTAGTTTAATCAGATACCATTTGTCAGTTTTAGCTTTTGTTGCTTTTGGCGTTTTCATCATGAAGTATTTGCCCATGCCTATGTCCTGAATGGTATTGCCTAGTTTTTCTTCTACATTTTTTATGGTTTTGGGTTTTGCATTTTAGTCTTTAATCCATCTTGAGTTAATTTTGTATAAACTGTAAGGAAGGAGACCAGTTTCAGTTTTCTGCATATGGCTAGCCAGTTTTCCCAGCACCATTTATCAAATAAGGAATCCTTTCCTTGTTGCTTGTTTTTGTCAGGTTTGTCAAAGATCAGATGGTTGTAGATGTGTGGTGTTATTTCTGAGGTCTCTGTTCAGTTCCATTGGCCTATGTGTCTGTTTTGGTACAAGTACCATGCTCTTTTGGTTACTGTATCCTTGTAGTATAGTTTGAAGTCAGGTAGCATGATGCCTCCAGCTTTGTTCTTTTTGCTTAGAATTGTCTTGGCTATATGGGATCTTTTTTGGTGCCATATGAAATTTAAAGTAGTTTTTTTCTAATTCTGTGAAGAATGTCAATGGTGGTTTGAGGGGAATAACATTGAATCTATTAATTACTTTGGGCAGTATGGCCGTTTTCATGATATTGATTCTTCCAATCCATGAGGGTGGAATGTTTTTCCATTTGTTCGTGTCCTCTCTTATTTTCTCAAGTAGTGGTTTGTAGTTCTCCTTGAAGCAGTCCTTCACGTCCCTTGTAAGTTGTATTCCTAGGTATTTCATTCTCTTTGTAGCAATTGTGGATGGGCGTTCATTCATGATTTGATTCTCTGTTTGTCTATTGTTGTTGTATAAGAATGCTTGTGATTTTTGCACATTGATTTTGTATCCTGAGATTTTGCTGAAGTTGCTTATCAGTTTAAGGAGTTTGGGGGCTGAGACGATGGGATTTTCTAAATATAGAATCATGTCATCTGCAAAAGAAACAATTTTATTTCCTCTCTTCCTATATGAATACTTTTTATTTCTTTCTTTTGCCTGATTGCCCTGGCCAGAACTTCCAATAATATGTTGAACATGAGTTGTGAGTGAGGGCACCCTTGTCTTGTGCCGGTTTTCAAAGGAAATGCTTCCAGCTTTTGCCCATTTAGTATGATATTGGCTGTGAGTTTTTCATAAATGCCTCTTATTATTTTGAGATATGTTCCATCAGTATCTAGTTTATTGAGAGTTTTTAACATGAAGAGATGCTGAATTTTATCAAAGGTCTTTTCTGCATCTATTGAGATAATTATGGTTTTTTGTCATTGATTCTGTTTATGTGATGGATTACGTTTTTGATTTGTGTACATTGAACCAGCCTTGCATCCCAGGGGTGAAACTGACTTGATTGTGGTGAATAAGTTTTTGAATGTGCTGCTGAATTCGGTTTGCCAGTATTTTATTGAGGATTTTCACATGGATGTTCATCAGAGATATTGGCCTGAAGTTTCTTTTATTGTTGTGTCTCTGCCAGGATTTGGTATCAGGATGACGCTGGCCTTATAAAATGAGAGGGAGAAGTCCCTCCTTTTCAATTGTTTGGAGTAGTTTCAGAAGGAATGGTACCAGCTCCTCTTTGTACCTTTGGGTACCTCTGGTAGAATTCGGCTGTTAATCCATCTGGTCCTGGACTTTTTTTAGTTGGTAGGCTATCAATTACTACCTCAATATGAGAACTTGTTATTGATCTATTCAGGGATTCAACTTCTTTCTGATTAAGTCTTGGGAAGGTGTATGTGTCCAGAAATTTATCCATTTTTTTCTAGGTTTTCTAGTTTATTTGCCTAGAGGTGTTTATAGTATTCCTGGATGGTAGTTTGTAATTTTGTGGGGTCAGTGGTGATATCCCTTTCATCATTTTTATTTTGTCTATTTAATTCTTCTCTTTTTTCTTTTCTATTAGTCTAGCTAGTGGTCTATGTATTTTGTTAATTTTTCTGAAAAAAACAGCTCCTGAATTCATTAATTTTTTGAAGGGTTTTTCATGTCTCTCTCTTTCAGTGCTGCTTGGATCTTAGTTATTTCTTGTCTTCTGCGAGCTTTTGAATCTGTTGCTCTTGTTTCTCTAGCTCCTTTAATTGCAATGTTAAGCTGTCGATTTTAAAACTTTCTAGCTTTCTGATGTGGCCATTTAGTGCCATAAATTTCCCTCTTAACACTGCTTTAGCTGTATCCCAGAGATTCTGATATGTTGTCTCTTTGCTCTCATTGGTTTCAAAGAACTTCTTGATTTCTTCTTAATTTCATTATTTACTCAGGAGTCATTCAGAAGCGGGTTGTTCAGTTCCATGTAGTTGTGTGGTTTTGAGTTAGTTTCTTAATCCTGAGTTCCAATTTGATTGCACTGTGTTCTGAGAGATTGTTTGTTATGATTTCAGTTCTTTCGCGTTTGCTAAGGAGTGTTTTACTTCCAATTATGTGGTCAATTTTAGAATAAGTTGCCATGTGGCACTGAGAAAAATGTATATTCTGTTGATTTGGGGTGAAGAGTTCTGTAGATGTCTATTAGGAACATTTGATCCAGGGCTGAATTCAAGTCCTGAATATCCTTGTTAATTTTCTGTCTCAATGATCTGTCTAATACTGACAGTGGGGTTTTAAAGTCTCCCACTATTATTGTGTGGGAGTCTAAGTGTCTTTGTAGGTCTCTAAGAACTTGTTTTTTGAATCTGGGTCCTCCTGTTTGGGGTGCCTATATATTTAGGATAGTTAGCTCTTCTTTACCGTTATGTAATGGCTTTCTTTGTCTTGTTTGAGCTTTGTTGGTTTAAAGACTCAGAGACAAGGATTGTAAACCCTGCTTTTTTTTTTCTTTCCATTTTCTTGGTAAACTTTCCTCTATCCCTTTATTTTGAGCTTATGTGCGTCTTTGCATGTGAGATGGGTCTGCTGAATATAGCACAACAATGGGTCTTGACTCTGTATACAATTTGCCAGTTTGTGTCTTTTAATTGGGGGCATTTAGCCCATTTACACTGGTTAATGTAGTTATGTTTGAATTTCATACTGTCATCATGATGCTATCTGGTTATTTCGCATACTAGTTGATTCGAGTTCTTCATAGTATCATTGGTCTTTATATTTTGGCGTGTATTTGCAGTGGCTGGTACCGGTTTTTCCCTTCCACATTTAGTGCTTCCTTCAGGAGCTCTTGCAAGACAGGCCTCTTGGTGAAAAAATCCCTCAGCATTTGCTTGTCTGGAAAGGATTTTATTTCTCCTTTGCTTATAAAGCTTAGTTGGCTGGATATGAAATTCTGGGTTGAAAATTCTTTTTCTTTAAGAATTTCGAATATTGGCCCCCCCTCTTTTGGCTTGTAGGGTTTCTGCTGAGAGGTCTGCTGTTAGTCTGATGGGCTTCCCTTTGTAGGTGACTTGGCCTTTCTCTTTGGCTACCCTTAACATTTTTTCCTTTATTTTGACCTTAGAGAATCTGATGATTATGTGTCTTGGGGTTCATCTTCTCATGGTGTATCTTAGCAGTGTTCTCTGTATTTCCTAAATTTGAATGTTGGCCTGTCTTGCTAGGTTGGGGAAGGTCTCCTGAATAATATCCTGAAGTGTGTTTTCCAACTTGGCTTCATTCTCCTGTCTCTTTCAGGTACTCCAATCAATCATAGGTTCAGTCTTTTTACATAGTCCCATATTTCTTGGAAGTTCTTTTCATTCCTTTTTGTTCTTTTTTTCTCTAATTTTGTCTGTGTGCTTTATTTCAGCAAGATGCTCTTCAAACTCTGATACCCTTTCTTCCCCTTGGTCAATTTGGCTATTGATACTTGTGTATGCTTCATGATGTTCTTGTGCTGTGTTTTTCAATTCCATGAAGTCATTTATGTTCCTCTTTAAAATGGCTATTCTAGTTAGCAGCTCCTGTAACCTTTTATCAAGATTCTTAGCTTCTTTTCATTGGGTTAGAATATGCTCCTTTAGCTCAGCAGACTTTGTTATTATCTACCTTCTGAAGCCTACTTCTGTCAATTTGACCATTTCATCCTCCATCCAGTTCTGCACCCTTGCGGGAAAGGCATTGCGATCATTTGGAGTGAAAGAGGCACTCTGGCCTTTTGGGTTTTCAACATTTTTTTCATTGATTCTTTCTCTTCTTCATGAGTTTGTCTAGCTTTGATCTTTGAGGCTGCTGAGCCTTGGATGGGGTTTTTATGGAGGCTTGTTGTTGTTGTTGTTGTTGTTGATGCTATTTTTGTTGCTTTCTGTTTGTTTTTCTTTCAGTTATCAGGTCCCTCTTCTATACGGCTGCAGCAGATTGCTGTGGGTTCACTTCAGGCCTTATTCATCTGGTTCATTCCAGCATCTGGAGCTGTCACTCATAGAGGCTGGTGAACAGCAAAGATTGGTGCCTACTCCTTCCTCTGGGATCTCTGACCCTGAGGGGCACTGACCTGGTGCCAGTAGGTATGCTCCTGATTAGGGTGTCTGACAACCCCTTTCAGAGGGTCTCACCCAGTTGGGTGGCACAGGGAGCAGGAACCATTTAATAAAGCACTTTGACTGTCCCTTGGTGGAGGAGGTGTGCTTCGCTGGAGGAAAACCCACTTGCCTGAGCTGCCCAGATTCCTCAGAACCAGCAAGAGGACAGACTAAGTCTGCTGGCCCGTGGAGACTATGGCTACCCCTCCTGCTAGAGGCTCAGGCTCAGGGAGACCAGAGGTCTGTCTCTGAGCTCCTGGCAGGAGTTGTTGGAGCTAGTGCAGGGAGGCCTTGCCCAGTGAGGAGTGATGGATCAGCGTCAGGCCTGAGGAGGGGCTCTGGCCACAGTCTGCCACAACTGGTGTGTTGGGCTGTGGGGGATACCTCTTGGAACTTCTTGGCTTCAGCAGGGGAAAAACATGGCCTGGAGCTATAGGGATGGCAGCTGCCCCTCCCACTCCCTGGGAGCTTAGTGTTAGGCAGCTATCAGTCTCAGTGCTGGCTGCTGCCCCTCCCACAAGGAGCTCAAATGGCTTAGACGGTGGGAGGCAGCAGCAGCTATGGTGCTGGCCACCCCTCCCCACGGGAGCTTAGCAGACTCTAGCTGATTCTAGATTCTAGCTGCGTGGCTTTTGAGAATCTGCGCAGCTCCATGGTTGGGGCCCTAGGCCCCGGTGGCATGGGCTTACAAGTGAGATCTTCCGATCCATGGGTTGCACACTTTCGAGAAAAAAGCACAGTTTCCCAGGCTGGGTAGCATCCTCATTCACTGCCTCCTTTGACTGGGGGTTGGGGTCTCCCCTGCCCTGTGTGGCTGTCAGGTGAGCCGCCACACCACACTGTTCTTCCTTCCTCTCCGTGGGCCATGCTAGCCGTGTAGTCACTTCTGTTGACAGAACCTGAATATGTTGGTTGCTGGTGCTGGATTCGGGCTGTTACGGTTCTTTTAATGGGAGCCTCCAATTGCTGCTGCTTTTAGTCAGCCATCTTGGCCCCACCCTCTTTGGTATTCTTGATATTTGTTTACATCATCTACTGGAAAAGCTGTTATCTGTATTTCTACTTCTCTTCCTATAGAAGGAGGTTGCTGTTCATACCTTTCTGTTAAAAGGAACTTTTGTAATTCGAAGTAATTATTTAGTTACAATGATAATATACTTAAAATGGCCAATAGACTTATGAATATCCAGTCATAAGTTACTAAGTAGAGCAAAATTTTGGATCAAATAATTTAAAAAATACTTCAAAAGAAAAATAGTGAATTACTCAATTGTTGAGGTTAATATCTGGCTACCTTATTTAAATCAGGTAGTTTGAAATTTATATATAATAAATATAAAATTAATTACATAAATGTATAGATAAAAAATTAACAAATTTATTACTGCAATTCACGTGAATATAAAAGCTTGGCCTTAGATGACTAGCACATGGAATAGATACTACCCAACGCGTGTTCTCAAATTCAGTCTCAAATTTTACTCTATCCAACTGACAATATTAAAGAAGAATTTGACTCATGCATAAACATTCATTTCATGTCAACAAACATTGAGGTAAAGAAATTAAAAAAATAGAATCACTCCTCAATAATAAATAGAAATATATTTTAATAGTCGGGGTTAAATTTTGTCATTGTGTTGATGTTTTCATCTGACATTTAGACAACGGTTACAACTTTCCATTTGCATAGAGTGCACTGAACAACATGTGAAAGGAGTTATACATATTATTTTTAGTTAGCAGAATTTTCAAAACAATATAGCTATTTAAATTCATTTAAATAAATTATTTTGCTATAAATAGGAAAATTTTCTGTCTTTTCTTAGCATTTATTTAAAGTTCAATTTAGACTACATTTAAAAAATTAAAAGTCAACATATAAATTAATCTTTATACTTCAAGATATGAATTGTGACCACTTAGTGGACTAAAAACAGGGTATTTGCAGAAAAGAGAAAAACACATAAATATACAGGTGAATACATTTTTACATATGTATCCTCTTCCATGATACCACCACTAAGGCCAAAATATAGAACATTTCCAGCACCTCAGAAAGCTCTCATGTCCATTACAGTCCACAACATACTAGCCATAAACCAGTATTTTGATTTCTACCGCCATGTGTAAGATCTGGCTGATCTTGAACTTCAGACAAATGTAATCATTCAGTGTGTATTCTTCTATGTCTAACTTCTTTTACTCAATATTATCTCTGTGATATTTATACACACTACTACATTGTAGCAGCAACATACTCTAATTACTGTGTGGGATTCCAGTGTATTTCACACAGTAATTAGGGTATACCAAATCAATGGTTTATCACCATTCATTTCCTCATTCTACTCTTGATGAACATTTGGATTATTTCCAATGGAGGCTTTTATGAATAAAGTGCCCATGAACATTCTTAAGTAGGTCTTTTAAATGGACACATGCGGCCGGGCGCGGTGGCTCAAGCCTGTAATCCCAGTACTTTGGGAGGCTGAGGCAGGCGGTTCACAAGGTCAGGAGATGGAGACCATCCTAGCTAACACGGTGAAACCCCGTCTCTACTAAAAATGCAACAAATCAGCTGGGCGTGGTGGCAGGCGCCTGTAGTCCCAGCTACTTGGGAGGCTGAGGCAGGAGAACGGTGCGAACCTAGGAGGCGGAGCTTGCAGTGAGCGGAGATCGTGCCACTGTACTCCAGCCTGAGCCACAGAGCAAGACGCTGTCATAAATAAATAAATAAATAAATAAATAAATAGACACAAGCACTTTTTTTTTTTAGTTATATACGTAAGAGTGGAATTGTCATTTCATAGGGTATAACTATGCTTAGTTTTAGTAGATACTACTATAAATAATTACCCAACATGCTTTTACCAACTTACACTTCCACAAGCAGTAACGTTAGACTTCTGGTTGCTTCACTTTGTCGCTAACACTTGGTATTGTCAGTCTTTTTGATTTTAGTAATTCTGATGGATATATGAAAGTGCCTCATTGTGGTTTAAATTGCATTTCCGTGATGAGTTATGATGGGTAGCACTTTTATGTTTTGGGGCATTTAGATATCCTTTTTTGTGGAGTACCTGTTCAAATCTTATGTCTATTTGTTATTGTGTTTTTTGTAACTCTAAAACTTGATTTATAGGAGTTTTTTTGAAATTCTGGGTATAGGTGATTGGCCAGATAATGTATTGTAAGCATTCTTTCCCATCATTTTGTCTTTTTGCTCTCTTAATAGTGACTTAATAAACAATAATTCACAATTTTAATGAAGTCTAAATTAATAACATTTTATCCTTTTGGTCTTATTTAAAACATCTTTCCCTACATTAAAATATTTTTCTATTTTTGTGTAGTTTTAATATTTTATCTTTCCCACTTAGATTCGTGATCTATCTCGAAATAATTTTTGTATACAATGGAAGGTAGGTGTTTTTCCCCCTCCCTGCCATGGAAAAGACTGTCTTTCTTCACTCAATTGCACTGGTGCCTTTGTTGTAAATCAGGTGACCATCTAGGCATGATCTGTTTCTGGAATCTCTACTATCTTTTATTGGTTCAGTTTCAGTCCTTGTGCCAATATTACACTGTGATAGTTACTGTAAATTTGTAAAATTCACCAGTTTGTTGTTTTTCAAGATTTTTCATGCCTTACCTAGGTCCTTTGCATTTCTATGTACATTTCAGCATCAGCTTTTTAGTTTCCAAACACACACACACACACACACACACACACACACACACACACAAATCCTTACTGGTAATTTTGATTGTAATTTTGTTGATTACGTTGATCAATTTTGAGAGGATTAGTTTTTTTCCTCTCAGCAATTTAGTTTTAAGCATAGAAATTGTTAATGTCTTATTAGATTTATTCCATGAATTAAATGTTTTATTGCTGTTACCATGTATTATAAACAGTAATTTTTGTACATTTCATTTCTAGCTGTTTATTACTTTTATATAAAACATACATGTAAATTTTATATTGAGTTTGTATCCAGTGACTGTGCTAAATTCGCTAAAATTTTATAGATTTATTTTTGATTTTCCACATAAAATTATGTCATCTGTAAATCATGAAAGTTTTCTTTTTCCTTTTTAGTCTTTATAACTTGATTTCTTTGTATTGCCTTTGTGCATTGGCTGTAAGTATGGTTAGTAGAAGAGATGGTAGTGGACATTCTTGTCTTGATCTTGCATTCAGAAGAAAAGTTTTCAATACATCATCATTGTGTTAAGTGTAAACCTTTTTGTAAGTATATTTTAACAGATGAAGGGCATTCCTATTGGCTGACAATTGATTTTATCTTGAGTGAGGGCTGTCTTATCAAATGCTTTTCAGCATTTATATAAATTGTCATATGGATTTTTGGGGAGGATTCTGTTAATGTGGTAAATTGCATCAGTTGATTTTGAAAGCTAAACCAACCTTGATTCCTAGAAAAAAAGTCCATTTGGTCATCATATGTTATCTTTTTAATAAATTACTGAATTCATGTATTATTTTATTTAGTATTTTTGGATTTGTGCTCATGAGGATTATTACCTGGTGATTTTCCTTTTCTTACAATGTTTTACTAGGCTTTAGTTTTAAGGTCATGCTGGTCTTATGAGGTAAAAAATATTTCTCCTTTTTTGATTCTCTGAAAAACACTGTTTAAGACTGATGATTTATTTTTTATTTTTAATTTTTTGAGGTACATAATAGGTGTGTATATTTATGATGTATATATATATGTTTATGGTATAAATACAGTAGATCTACATATATATTTATGGGGTACATAATATATTTTGATTCAGGCATGGAATGTGCATTAATCATATCAGAATAAATGACCCCATCACCACAAGCATTTATCCTTTCTTTGTGTTACAGACAATCCAATTATACTCTTATAGTTATTTTTAAATGTACAATACTTTATTGTTGACTGTAGTCATACTGTTGTGCTATCAAATACTAGATTTTATTCATCTTATCTAACCATATTTTTGTGCCCATTAACCATCTCCACTTCCTCTTCTCCATTCCACTACCCTTCCCAGCCTCTGATATAACCATCATGAAATTCTTGTCTTGTTCTTGTTCTCAAGGGGAATACTTCCAGCTTTTGCCCATTCAGTATGATGTTGGCTATGAGTTTGTCATAGATGGCTCTTATTATTTTAAAGTATTTTCCTTCAATGCCTGGTTTTTTCATCCTTTTTAACATGAAAGATGTTAAATTTTATTGAAAGCCTTTTCTGCATCTATTGAGATAATCATGTAGTTTTTAATTTTCATTCTGTTCATGTGGTGAATCACATTTATAGATTTGTATATGCTGATCCAACCTTGCATCCCAAGGATAAAGCCTACTTGATCATGGTAGATTAGCTTTTTAATTGTTTGCTAGTATTTTGATTATTTGCTAGTATTTTGTTGAGGATTTTTGCATCTATGTTTCCCCTGCCCTGCTGTCCGAGTGATCTTTTTAACATCTCTAAAGTCTTTACTAGTGTCCTAAAGTTTATTCCTTGTATTGATAATTTTGTCTTTTTCTCTTGTATATTCTAGATCATTTTTATTGAGTTTATTTATTAATCTTTTCAAAAACCCACCTTTGGCTTTGGAGATTATCTCTATTACCTATTAGTTTTCTATTTCATTGACATTTATTCTTTTACTTATTATTTTCTTTCTTCTATGTTCTTTTTTTTACTTTGAAATTCTCTCTCTAGCTTTTTAAGATGTAAGCTTATATCACTAAACTGAAACCATTCTTATTTTTATGTAAATTTAGATCTGTAAACTTCATAGTGAGCATTGCTTTATCTGCATATCATGTGTCCACATGTCCTATTTTTATTGGCTTTCAGTTCAAAATATTTTTTATTTCCATTGTGATTTCTTGTTTGACCCATGTTTATTTAAAAGTGTGTCACTTGGTTTCCATACATTTGCAGAATTTCTAGTTATATTTTTATTATTGATTTTTTTTAGTTTAATTCCACTGTGAATCAATAATATATTGTTTTATTCAAATCCTCTGAAATTGTTGAGATCTGCTTTATGGGCCTATATTTTGGCAAATATCCCATGCCCACTTTAAAAAAACATAAAAAATGCAATTGTCTAGGGCATTATATTCTGAAATATAAATTAAATAAATCAAATCTTAAATATTCTTGCTATATTTTATCTGTTTGTTCCATCAGTCATGAGACACGTTAAAATCTCCAATTATGATTGCTACATTTTTCTTTATAGGTCTCTCAATTTTTCTTCTTTTTTTAAAAAGCTGTGCTATCTGGTACACTCACATTTTGGATTGCTATATTTCTCTACTGAATTATTTTAGGATATGATGAACATCCTAATATATTGCAATTATTTTGAATATTAATTAAAATATATTTACACACACTTTCAAAGGCTCTACACTCAATCCTGTATTTTCCCACTTCCTTTGAGTTATTTCTTTTTAATACGTTTCATATCGCCATTTTGCTAACAAAGTCTTTCAGTCTTATTCGACTACACACATCTTATTTTGTTTTTATTTTTGAATACTTTCAATGTGCTTACAATTTTAGTTGGCATTTTGTTTTTCTTTCAGTACTTTAAAGATATCATTCCACTGTCTTCTAACTTTCAGTTTTGGCTGAAAAGCTAACTATTCATTTCATTTTTTCTTCTTTGAAAGTAACATTTCTTCTTTGACCTCCTAGCTGATTTTAAAATTTTCTCTTTACTTTTGGTTTCCATAAGTTTGCCTAAAATAGGCATAATGGAGTTATCTTTGTATTTATCGGGGTTGGAATTTGCTGACCTTCATAAACCTAGTGGTTTATGTCTTTCTTTCTTTTTATTTTTTGAGATGGAGTTTTGCTTTTGTTGCCCTGGCTGGAGTGCAATGGCGCGATCTCCACTAACTGCAACCTCCGCCTCCCAGATTCAAGTGATTCTCCTGCCTCAGCCTCCTGAGTAGCTGGGATTATAGGAGTCCACCACCACGGCTGGCTAATTTTTGTATTTTTAGTAAAGACAGGGTTTCACCATGTTGGCCAAGCTGGTCTCGAACTCCTGGCCTCAAATGATCCACTTGCCTCAGCCTCCCAAAGCGCTGGGATTACAAGCATGAGCCACCATGCCCAACCTATTTTAAAATAATACTTGGCCATCATCTCTTCAAAAACTGCTTTGATCCTATTCTCTTTTCCTTTCTAGACAGCAATAACATGTTTATTAGACTATTTTACTACGCTCCTAAATTCTCTCACACATATTCCACACCTACAATGATTGGATTAGAAACGGTTGCTCACCTCTCTAGTTGAAACAGAAACTAGGAAGCTATAGTTCTCATACAGTATCATGGAAAAAATTGTGACTTTATAGACTAATTCCTTTTAAAACAGGATTTTTTTTTTTTTTGCAATTTATGTGTAGTTTTCCAACTAGTTAAGCCAAGATCATTTTAATGAGAAATCAGAGCTAAAATTGATGGATTACATTTGTGATGACACAAAGTAGCAAACATGTAAGAAGCCACATTGGCTTATTCCTGCCTGCTTGAATTATTGCAGCTCTCCGGAAGAATGCCTTGAAGATAAAACAGAATAGAGTACATGGTCCCCCATGTTTCTTGCCTGAGTTACTCTATTCCCTAAAACATAATGACTGTAGTCCTTGCCTTTTTCGACACATAAAACAATGTCTGACAGGATTAGTGATTATGCCTCTGTAAGATGTGCGCTTATACCCCAATCTTTTTTAGAAATATTTTTTCAAATAGCTTTTGGGGTACAAGAGGTTTTGGGTTACATAGATGAATTATATACTGGTTACATCCCAGTCTTGATGTGGTTCTGCTTTAATGTAACTTCTGAGCAAGCTCAACGTGATTTTGCATGTACTGAAACCCCACCTCCTGTATGTAGCAGTGGGCTGAACTATCATGCCAGAGCAGTCTGACAGAACTGCTCCCAGGCCATAGGTTTAATCGATAGTCCTGAGGAAGTCTTCTGAATAATACTAATTAATTCTTTAAATACGAATTAATGACTTTCTTTTCTTTACATGATCCAAATAAATGCCATTCAAATATGAGAAACAATTAACAAGATATAGAGCAATATTTTTCAAAAAGCAAGTGATTGCCCCGGCATTGTGGCTCACACTTGTAATCCCAGCACTTTGGGAGGCCAATGGGGGCAGATCACCTGAGGTTAGGAGTTCAAGACCAGCCTAGCCAACATGGTGAAACCCTGTCTGTGCAAAAATACAAAAATTAGCTGGGCGTGGTAGTGGGCACCTGTAATCCCAGCTACTTGGGAGGCTGAGGCAGGAGAATTGCTTGAACTCAGGAGGCAAAGGTTGCAGTGAGCTGAGACTGTGCCACTGTACCCCAGCTTGGGCAACAGAGTGAGACTCTATCTAAAAAAAAAAAAAAAAGCAAGTGATTTTCTCTAAATTGCAATGTTGTACATCAAAGCAACCAATCTACTGAAAGTTCTTCAAAACTGCAGGTACTCTAGAAAAAAAAATCAATCCATCTAAGAAAAATATCAAGTTATTTCTATGTTCTTAATACAATGCTAAAGTTCATTCTGAGTCTCTAAATTTTATTACAAATTAATTCTATTACAGAATTAAAGTCACCAAATACAAGCTCTTTTACTTAGTTGTTGTAAAAGTTAATGACGCAGGATTTTTCTCAGCCAGTTTGACAACCAGGGACCTCCACAGCCAGTGACGCCCCCTCGGCCCTGGGGCCTGGCATCAGAGGCACACTGCCCACTTTGCCTGCTGGGCTGAGACTGGCTTGTGCATTGGCTCAGCCCATGGCTGGGCCAGACGTGCCCTAGCTCGCCTGTGTTACAGCTTGTACCCACATTTGGCACTTTCCAAGCTCATGACCCATGTCCAAGAAGTATGAGATTACTCTTACATTTTGAAGGGTGAGGAGGGTGGAGAATACTTTTATTGAGTGACAGAACAGCTCTTAGCAGAGAGGGGGTGCGGGGGCTAGTCCTCCACCCCAGCAGTCAGGTGGTTTCTCTCCCTGTGTGGCTGAGTCTGGTGTTTTTATGGGCTCAGAATAGGGGAGTGGGTGCCAACTGGTTTGTGAGTATGCGAAGAAAGGCTAAAGCAAAGGCACTACTCAAAAGTGAGCATGGCAGTGTATTAAACCAATTAGGAAAGGGTAGGTATATGTATTATAAAATAAGTGAAGTATAGAGATCGCTCAGAGGAAAGCACACCAAACAGGAAGACAGGTTCTCAATCTGGTTTACCCAGGGCTATCTTTAGCTTGAAGGTCAGATTTCACCAGAGTCCTGCCTCTATGTGCCTAGGAATTTGACTGCCTCTTGTCACTATCATTAATTCATAGAAGTAACTGTACTAAGTAAAAATATATGCATGAATAGCACCCAGAAAAAGTCTGAAAGGGTGTACCAGAACTATTTTTGTTTCAAATTTGGAGAAAACCAACTCAAGTCAACTTAAACAAAAAAAGAGAATGTATTTGTTTGCATAACTGAAAATCCAGTTTTGATAGGATTTGGTCATAGGCCAATCTCCATCTTATCACCATGGGTAGGGGAATGAAGGGGTGGAGGGAGATAAAGTATTTGGCCAAACCTAGATGAGTGCTCTAACCTTGGAACCCCAGGCCAAAATGGGGGAAATGTGGATATCTGAGCAAAAATTGCAGGTTGAAGGCAGCATCAAGGATAAAGAAAAATGAAATTGGGAAGGTAACAACTGAAAGAGAGAAATAGAGACAAAAAATAAGAAAACAAAAAGGGAATATTCATTGGGTAGTTGGGGATTGCAGTTGAATTTCCCTTTGTTCTGTTTGTAAAAAAATTATGTCTTTCAATTTGAAAAATACAGTAAAATATTTGCAGTTATTCTTACTGGGAAGCAAAAGAATAATAGAGACTTAACTTAGTAATACAACCCAGAGAACTGTCATATAAAGAAATCTTAAAGTCCAGATAAAATGATCTGTAAGAGTGAATTTCTAGCTTAATCAGTTTATTAAAAATCCTATACGTCTGGGGTTTCTAGGCATTGCTGAGCAAAAAGTGATTCTTTGGGTTGCCAAAGGCATGCACCAGTAATCCTCTTCAGGAATATATCTGAGGAGAGCTAATGCCAGAAATATGTGGAAAAGGACGTAGGCAGGAACATTCACAGACTCTAAATTGATTTTGGAGTTTCTAATCTGTTTCTCAGAAATTTTAATGTCAGGGTAGATTAAAAGGTCCAGCTTAGCTCAAAAAACCAAAGTTCAAACTTTAGAGTCAGAATCAGCATCAAAATTCATCCCATGAATATATCTCAGTGTCCCTGTAAAAGAGGAGATACATAATTGATGCACTGAAGATTTCAACATGATATTGAAATGGAAGCATTTGCAAAATAGGTTTATGAGAAATGAATATGGGCTTTGTTTTGTTCTTATGATAATCTATGTAAAGCATTGCTATAAAACTAATTTTCTAATATGTGCTAATATGTGCCTTTCCAAAGATAGCTATCCAAAGAAAGAGTGGGTCACATCAGGGAAATAATATTTCTACATTTGCAGAAATTGTAAATCTACAATTGTAAATTAGAAAAATTAGCAATGTTATTTCATAATTTATTAGGCTTATCTGCTTCCTATGATGAACATCAAAGTTAAGTGTGTAAAACTTACATTTTCCTGTAATTTATTTCCTTTTGAAATCAAATAAACCAATGTGTAATTATAAATTATTTCTTTTACAAGGCAAAGCATTAATTCCAGTCTTCTTTATCCTCAAATATCCACTAATAATATGCTTTACATAGCATTGTCAATTATTTGACAAGATAAATAATCCATAATACCAAGTTCCTGCCTTGTTAAAAACACACATAGAGTGAATCCTAATGTAAAGTATGGACTTTAGGTGATAGTAATGTGTCAATGTAGGTTCATCCATTGGAAGAAATGCACAACTCTGGTGAGGGATGTTGATAATGGGACAGGTTGTTCCTGCGTGGGGGCAGGGGTTTCTGTGTAGGAACTCTCTGTATTTTCCACTCAGTTTTGCTGTAAACCTAAAACTGCTCTTAAAAATAAAGTTACTTAATTTTTATTAAAGCACACACAAAATCTTATTTTTTATCTATAAATGTTATTCTAAAAAGTATTTCAATAATTGTATTCATAGTTGCAGAAATTCAAGCTATTCACAAAATTTATGCTACCAATTTTTTTTTATTATTTAAGTTCTAGGATACATGTGCACAACATGCAGGTTTGTTACATATGTATACATGTGCCATGTTGGTGTGCTGCACCCATTAACTTGTCATTTACATTGGGTATGTCTCCTAATGCTATCCCTCCCTCCTCCCCCCACCCCACGACAGGCCCCGATGTGTGCTGTTCCCCACCCTGTGTCCAAGTGTTTTCATTGTTCAGTTCCCACCTATGAGTGAGAACATGCGGTGTTTGGTTTTCTGTCCTTGTGACAGTTTGCTCAGAATGATAATTTCCAGCTTCATCCATGTCCCTACAAAGGTCATGAACTCATCCTTTTTTATGGCTGCATAGTATTCCATGGTGTATATGTGCTACCTTTCCTTAATCCAGTCTATCATTGATGGACATTTGAGTAGGTTCCAAGTCTTTGCTATTGTGAATAGTGCCGCAATAAACATACATGTGCATGTGTCTTTATAGCAGCATGATTTATAATCCTTTGGGTATATACCCAGTAATGGGATGGCTGGGTCAAATGGAATTTCTAGTTCTAGATCCTTGAGGAATCGCCACACTGTCTTCTACAATGGTTGAACTAGTTTACAGTCCCACCAACAGTGTAAAAGTGTTCCTATTTCTCCACATCCTCTTCTCCAGCACCTGTTGTTTCCTGACTTTTTAATGATGGCCATTCTAACTGGTGTGAGATGGTATCTCATTGTGGTTTTGATTTGCATTTCTCTGATGGCCAGTGATGATGAGCATTTTTTTCATGTGTCTGTTGGCTGCATAAATGTCTTCTTTTGAAAAGTGTCTGTTCACATCCTTTGTCCACTTTTTGATGGGTTTGTTTGATTTTTTTCTTGTAAATCTGTTTAAGTTATTTGTAGATTCTTGATATTAGCCCTTTGTCAGATGAGTAGATTGCAAAAATTTTCTCCCATTCTGTAGGTTGCCTGTTCACTCTGATGGCAGTTTCTTTTGCTGTGCAGAAGTTCTTTAGTTTAATTAGATCCCATTTGTCAATTTTGGCTTTTGTTGCCATTGTTTTTGGTGCTTTAGTCAAGAAGTACTTGCCAATGCCTATGTCCTGAATGGTATTGCCTAGGTGTTCTTCTAGGGTTTTTATGGTTTTAGGTCTAACATGTAAGTCTTTAATCCATCTTGAATTAATTTTTGTATAAGGTGTAAGGAAGGGATCCAGTTTTAGCTTTCTACATATGACTAGCCAGTTTTCCCAGCACTATTTATTAAATAGGGAATCCTTTCCCCATTTCTTGTTTTTGTCAGGTTTGTCAAAGATCAGATGGTTGTAGATGTGTGGTATTACTTCTGAGGGCTCTGTTCTGTTCCATTGGTCTATAGGTCTGTTTTGCTACCAGTACCATGCTGTTTTGGTTACTGTGACCTTGTAGCATAGTTTGAAGTCAGGTAGCATGATGCCTCCAGCTTTGTTCTTTTGGCTTAGGATTGTCTTGGCAATGTGGGATCTTTTTTGTTTCCATATGAACTTTAAAGTAGTTTTTTCCAATTCTGTGAAGAAAGTCAGTGGTAACTTGATGGGGATGGCATTGAATGTATAAATTATCTTGGGCAGTATGGCCATTTTCATGACATTGATTCTTCCTATCCATAAGCATGGAATGTTCTTCCATTTGTTTGTGTCCTATTTTATTTTGTTGAGCAGTGTTTTGTAGTTCTCCTTGAAGAGGTCCTTCACATCCCTTGTAAGTTGGATTCCTAGGTATTTTATTCTCTTTGAAGCAATTGTGAATGGGAGTTCACTTATGATTTGGCTCTCTGTTTATTATTGGTGTAGAGGGAATGCTTGTGATTTTTGCACATTGATTTCGTATCCTGAGACTTTGCTGAAGTTGCTTATCAGCTTCAGGAGATTTTGGGCTGAGACGATGGGGATTTCTAAATATACAGTCATGTCATGTGCAAACAGGAACAATTTGACTTCGTCTTTTCCTAATTGAATACCTTTATTTCTTTCTCCTGCCTGATTGCCCTGGCCAGAACTTCCAACACTATGTTGAATAGGAGTGGTGAGAGAGGGCATCCCTGTCTTGTGCCAGTTTTCAAAGGGAATGCTTCCAGTTTTTGCCCATTCAGTATGATTTTGGCTGTGGGTTTTCATAAATAGCTCTTATTGTTTTGAGATATGTTCCATCAATACCTAGTTTATTGAGAGTTTTTAGCATGAAGGGCTGTTGAATTTTGTCAAAGGCCTTTTCTGCATCTATTGAGATAATCATGTGGTTTTTGTCTTTGGTTCTGTTTATATGCTGGATTACGGTTATTGATTTGCGTATATTGAACCAGCCTTACATCCCAGGGATGAAGCCAACTTGATTGTGGTGGATAAGCTTTTTTATGTGCTGCTGGATTTGGTTTGCCAGTATTTTATTGAGGACTTTTAATAGATGTTCATCAGGGATATTGCTCTAAAATTCTCTTTTTTTGTTGTGTCTCTGCCAGACTTTGGTATCAGGGTGATTTCGGCCTCATAAAATGAGTTAGGGAGGATTCCCTCTTTTTCTACTGATTGGAATAGTTTCAGAAGGAATGGTACCAGCTCCTCTGTATATCTCTATGCTACCACATTTTTTTACTTTGTTTTCTTTAGGTTACTTCTTTCTCCTTTTCTCAATTATCTCATATTGATACGATTAATCTTTATAAAAAATAAATTCCCTGAGCTTCTATTTTTCCGAAGTGTGCTAGAGATGAATCTTAATGCAGCTTTGTAAAGTATGAAGCACAAGGCTTTTATTCTTCCGGGAATATTATATTTCATGTTTCACTTTTATGGAGAAATCAGTAACAAACCACTCCCCCATCTGTTTGCTTAATAGAATATTTCAGTCAATGAGGCTGGTGTCTTGGAGCCAGACAGGCCTGGTGGCATCTCAAACCATTTTCCTAACTGTTTCAGAACCAGCAAAACACAAAGCTGGTTTTACCAAGTGCTTTTTCTCTTTAATTTTTAAATTTGTGCACATTGTGAGGGAAATGTAATCATCTGTTTCATTAGCACTTAATTCAACAAATTATTGTTTTGTAAGAGGAATTTGATGTCCAAGATGCCTTGCAAATCTTTTTATTCTCCCCATTGGAACCCCTGGAAGTGGCGTTTTCCAAAGACAAATGTATCTCAGAGTTTAGAAGGCACTGGTGTAGTGAAGAATATCATAATATTCATATCCTTTATCCTAGAAAAGTTGTGCCCAGTACCACCAGAAAGATTAATTAAAAATACAGTCTAGTGGATTTAATTATTAAGCTTTTGTTTCCAGTTTCTTGGCTTCTTTCAAATTTTTTCTAATTGCAACTATCCCTAAGTGGTATAGTACATTGTTCCCAACCTAAATAATTTTTTTTCCATGCTCTGACCATCAAGAGGTTATGTTTTTCTACCAAAGGCTTTGATTACCACTAAGTGATTCCATTTCCCTAGGGCCTGGCTCTGTGTACACTTGGATGTGTTTGCATTGTCTGTATAGGAACGCCCCAGGCATATTCCATATCACTAACTCTGCAGGATGTTGATGTGTGTTATATTTTAAAAGGCTGTGTGGACTCATAAATTTTGGAAACACCAGGTTAAAGGGGACTCAATGGGCTTTTTAGTTCAGGATTTTGGGGCCTTTACTATTTTAATGAGCACTATGCGTCCCCTAGAGAGGACAGCATATGGAGCGCTGCAGAACTCTTTCAGCATGGAACGCACTTTTCTCGGAGCATCTGGACTAGAGTTCCGTGGGAAAAACTTTGGAAATTCTGACCTACATCTTTTCTCTTTGCATTTATTTCATTACCTCCTGGTGTCTGGTGTCTATTGTCTAAAGACAAACAACAAACTGCCTTCTTTTAACATTTAATTTAATTTTCTTTTCATTACAGAGAGCAGGATTGTTCTGTTTCACTGAAGAAACAATCCTACCATTAATAGAGAGTCTGCAGTATCAAAGAATATTTTGCAACTATTTGAATGGAAATCCCCATTTGTGGTTTTAGTGGGCAGTGTGGCAGCTTGGCATTAGAAGAGCTGCATTGCATTTCTTTGATTAATTTCTATCAAATTGTGCTACTATAGGTAATTTATCTGTTTTTTTTTTTTTAATCCTGTGAGAATTGGCCCATCTTTACTAAATTGCAAAAAGAGGAAGCAGAAAGACATTTTAAAAATAGCTTAAAAGTAAGAAAGAGATAATGTCGGGAGCCTTTTCTGTGAAGGTGAGTTCTACCTGTCTGTCTGTCTATCTAGAAGTACATGCATGTAAAGATATAGAAATTTAGAATTACTTTTTCTCTTTCATGCTAAGGCTCATCTCCTAAAATGTCTTTTCAGTATTTGCCTCAATTCCATGCCTCAATTTTCTACCTGGTTTAGGAATCACCTTCAGAGATGGATAGGTAGAGAATCTCATGAGAACAGTCAAATCCTTTAGGAGGGCCTATATAAATCTTTCACTTCACCAATGCCTTAGGGACGTGTGTGTGTGTTTATAGAAAGGGGAAGGAGGTCACAAATTCCTAACTCAAAGGAGGAAAGAAAGAAATTTTACTCTTTTCTCAGGTGAGTCAGTTCTACACGAAGAGTGTTGGGAAGCTTCTTTTGGCTGTAACTCTAACTTCAATCTCCATTGTAAGGGCCAAGGATGCCACCTAAACACACAGTAATTGTTTAGTGAAATCACCTTGTGATTTCCCCTCATTCTGCCCGTATTCCATCCACCTGGTTTATTCTAAGATGATAAATGATAATGCTCTTTTTTGCTGCCTGAATTCTGCTAGTATCTCTCAATATTGTTCCTATTCATGCATAAAGGGATTCATAAAGGATTCATGACTTCCTGTCTGTTTATGTGCAATGTCTTTTGCATTATATATGCCACGGTAAATTCATATATTCATTTGTCAACCATTCATGCAACTCTCTACTTATTTATATATTCATTAATGTATGCATTCATCAATTTAGCAAACATTTATTCTGCATGCACAACACAGCAGTTAAGGGTGTTTTCAAAGTTTTTACCTTCAAACTAAGTAAAAATCATCCCAGATTTCCTACAAAAAGACTTCCAGATGAAATGTGAATACAGAATAAAATAAATATTAAAGGCCAATAGCAACATTAATGGCAGGTTTAATTCATTTTAGCTTAGAAATGGGATTCTTTTCTTGGGCTCATATAATATCCACATAATTCTAGGATTAATACTGGGTCCAGAATCACAAGGAATAATATTTTGCTTAAATATAATATTCCACATAGGAAACTGAGTCAATATTTTACATTTTTCCCTAGGCTCCAGCTTCTGATTTTATTGTGCTATAGTATTGCAATCACCTTTTATTTTAGTTGTTAAATGGAATATCACTTTGGAATGAAAATATCTGAGAGATAGAATGATATAGTATATGGGACAAGTACCATAATATAATTAAATATGGCACTGATGTTTACTGCATTCTATTTGCTTGTGTTAGCTAAAATTTAAATAGCCAATGTGGAAAAAGGAAATAATTCATTCAAATGAGTTTTCAAAATATTAAAATAATTCCCTTTTATGCCTAGATTACCAGCTCTCTTAAATCTTCATAGTTCTGTGATTCTCCAACAAATTTTCCTTTCTCTGCTTCTGTTTAAATCAGATCTCCCCAAGAGAGTTGTCTAAACTCAATGTCTTTAATTTCTTTCTCTTCTTTTTTTAACAAAGTGAATGCTAATTAGGCTTCATCTCAGTCATTATTCCTAACTGTATCATGCCAATTGCTCAGGATGAAGAAATTGGGAGTCATTCTAGACCCTGTGTTGTCTTGCATACCCCACATCCAATCCATCAGCAAATCACATCAGTTCTTCCTGTAAATGTTATCCGGGATACAACAGACTGACTCACCGCTTCTACAACTACCACCTTGGTGTAACTTCTGGCACTAATGTTGCCAGACTCATAGGATCCAAAATAAAATGAATGCAAATATAATGTTTATTGCTGGAAAAGCACAGGATTAAAGTAAGAATGCATTCTGGCCAAAGGCTGCCTCTCAGCAAGGGGTCTAGAAAGTCTGCATATAGGCACCAATCATCTCCTATTTGTAGGACTCTATTGTTTTCTCTCAAAGATCAGGGACCTCCAATGTGTCCAAGAAACACCAGGTGGATTTCTGACTGGGTTTTTTAATTCCTTGCTGGACATGCGGGCATGTTCTCTGCGATGTAACATGCTTTTCCTTTATACAGTTGCTTGGCCTCCTCCCTCGTCTCCTTTAAGTCAATTATTTAGCCTCGGCATCAGAGCCCTGTGGAAGTCTCACTGAAACCAGGTACAAATCATCAATCTCACTGTTACCAGTAAACAAAATAATGCTGAAAACCTGGTAATACCCACCCTGAAACTTTCCTTGGACTCATGGTTACAAAGTAACACTATTATCCTGTATATTTCATGCCTTGACTAAGGGATCAGTGTCATCCAGATACATCTCCTACGTTTAGCAAAACAGCTCAGGCCAATTCCAGGCCTGCTGGAATTAACTGACACAGCACAACCCTGTCAGTTCGCTCCTGAATTGTGCTTTTCCCTGCTTCCATTTTGAGGCTTGACAGCCAGAGCGATCCTTTGAGAAAACAAGTGAGAACATGACACTCCTCTACATAAAACCCTCCATGAATTCCTTCCTTTCAGGGCCTAGAAGGCCCACACCACCTAGACCTCTACCTCCTTCCGTTTCCAGCTTGGTCTTCTCCAACTTTCCCCCTTACTTCCTCCACTCTCGTCACACTGGCCTCCTCACTGTGGAGGTCATGGCTGGAAACGGGCCTGTGTGCCACTGCCCTTCTGCCTGACACGCTCTTCCTTTAGATAGTGCTTGGCCTCCTCCCTCATCTCCACTAGGTAAATTTTCAAATCTTATCTTCATAGTGAAGCTTTCCACAATGAAAATTGAAAAGATCCCTCTCCAAATGTTTCTTTTTTAATCTTCTGTGCTTTCAGTTTTCTTCAGATAATTCATAACCATCTGATATGCTATATGTTTTACCATCTTTCCTTTACTGTCTTCATTATAGATTGTAATCTCTCTGAGGAAAGAGGCATCTGTTTGAGATTCATTGCCAAATCTCCAACTCCTAGAACAATGCCTGCTAAACAAGTGAATGAATGACAGGTTGTAAATTCATATCTGAAAATTTAGAGTATTCATTAGAGGTCTGGGCTTAAAAGCATAGGAATCATCTCTTAAACACCTGACAGATTTAAAAACAAAACTCTTATTTCATAATACCCAGGAAATGCTGAACTCCAGGAAGTGTGTAGGGTCTCAGCAAATGAATATACTATCTGGCTGGAGTGGAATTAAGGAAAATATCTCACATGTTCAGGGAAGATCATTGCTTATAAATTTACTTTATACATTTGAGCTTTTAGAATGTAAGCAACTCAAAAATTAGGTAGGTTTTTGTTTTAGTTTTTTAACTATAAATCAAGATACCGTGAGATAAGTTCTTCAAATTCCTGGAAATGAGGGAGCATCCAGAGTTTAGACTTGGCTTCCATTGGGGTGATCATGGAAGGTTTCATGGAGGATAAACATTGAGGCTGGATGATGTGACCACACATCCAGGTGCCCCTGCTTCTACCTGGATTTCTCCTAGGCCTCTTAAACTCTCAAGTCAATAGCTGGGACTTCATCTTTGCTAGATCAAATCTGTGATCTTGTGCTAATCCTAATCTCACTGAGTGGAACTAGCATCCACTTAACTGAAGAAAAAACAAACGAACAAAAAATACAGGCCAGGTGCAGTGGCTCACACCTATAATCCCAGCACTTTGGGAGGCCTAGGCGGGCAGATCACCTGAGGTTGGGAGTTCGAGACAAGCCTGACCAACATGGGGAAACCCCATCTCTACTGAAAATACAAAATTAGCCGGGCGTGGTGGCGCATGCCTGTAATCCCAGCTACTCAGGAGGCTGAGGCAGGAGAATCACTTGAACCTGGGAGGTGGAGGTTGCAGTGAGCCGAGATCATGCCATTGCATTCCAGCCTGGGAAACAAGAGCAAAACTCTGTCTCAAAAAAAAAAAAAAAAAATTAGAAAACTTGGAAAAACATTTTTATGTCTTTTTTTTCCCCTCAACCCCCAAAACTAACCAAACATCAGTTTTAGCAAGTAAATATTTGTATGTCTGCCCACTCCTTTCCATGACCCCTAACACTGCTCCAATAATGCCATCATTATTTTTCACCTGGATACTCACCAAAACCTCCTAACTGATCATATTGTCTTCCATCTCATCGACCTCTGTGTTCTTCAAACAATCAAAATGCAACTTTCAAAAATGCAAATTGTGTTGCACCTCTGCTTCAATGATTTTCGATTGTTCTTAAAAAAAATTAAACCACTTAACATAACTGTCTTGGAAGGCCATTTGTGCCTCTGCTTTTTTCTCCAGCCTCAACTCTTACCACTCTTTCCCTTACCTGTTGTGAGTGCACCCAATTGAGCTACTTTTAGAATCTACAATATACGAGGCTGAAATCTACTATTCCTTCCTGTATAATTTCCTCAGGGAAGTTACCCTGACCTCCATGTTACAACCTTCTACCATATATATACTCCACAGACTGAAGTCAAATGCTCTCGCATTGAATTTCCACAACATTCCAAAATTCCCCTGACAGAGTACTTACAACACGTTACTGTAGTTGCTTCCTTAATCACATCTTTCCCACAAGACTATAGTAATAGTAAAGATTAACTGAGTGATTACTGCATTCCAGATTCTAAGTGTGATACATAAATTCATTCATTACACACAACACCTGATGAGGGATGTCTTTTTTTACAGTTAAGGAAACTAAAGCACAGAGAAGTACAATAATGTATCCAGGGTCATACATCCTGGAAGTAGCAAAATCAGTATTTGAGGCCAGAAAATCTACTCTTAAGCCCAACAATATTTATGAGAGAACACAACACTATATACATACTTTAAAAACATTTTTTGCTTTAATTATAAATAATTTCACAACTAATAAAACAAACAACCACCACCAAAAAAATAAAGCCTTGAGCGCCTCTTGAAAAATCCATAATCTGTGTGCACTATGGCCTGTGCTGCCTCATGGCACAATACTCTTTACAAGGGGCATGGAATTTCCAGTTTCCATGATCTCCACTTTCTGTTGTCACCCTGATAGAACATGTTTCCTCCTTTATCATATTTGTTTACCATTATAAATTTCTTGGGAATAAGGATCTTGCCTATCTTATTGCCCCAATATTAGGATCTCCAATATTAAGCAAAGTTTCCAGGCAAAATATATGTACTGGATAAATATTTATCAATTACATGAAGTAATGAATGCATGAATTGCAGAGATATTAGAGAAAGTAGAGGTGATACATTCAAACAGGGAAAACTACATAAGTAAAGCAATCTCCTGAAGATATTTTTATAAGGGTGTTATAATTATGTTATCCATTTTTCACGGAATCATAGACTTCTGAAGTTTCTCTAATTATGTAATTTTCTAATTTTTGTGTCTGTGCTGCCGAAGCAAGCACAATTATGTAATTTTCTGTCCTTAAATAGTACTTTCTGGGAGTAAGTAATGACAATTCTTAACTGTACCTCTCGTGCACTCTTGAATTAAGATTTAAGCATCATTTACTGATTTTCATCTTTTATTTGTTACTGTATATGCAACATGCTGTTCAACCAATCAGTAACTATATTCGATGTGAGTGTAGTGTTTAGTATAAAACAATAAACGAACAAAACCCCAAACCTTCTTAAGTCAATATTGTGAAGATGATTAATATCAGTGTTGTGTCAAAGACTTTAAGAACATGTTACCAAGATTGCTGATGATGTAGTTTCTATATCCTAGAGAAACAGCAGGCTCTGGAGTCCCTGGAGAAAGTTGGTCTCTCCCTCCTTTCAGTATAGATTTTCTCTACCCAACAGAAATCAATTAATCTTTTTATGCCCAAGTTTATGCTTCTATAAACTGGAGAAAACTGTTGCTACCTACACTAAGAAGAATGTTCTGATAAATAATGAAGTCATGTCTGAAATGCAGTATACAACAACAAAGTATCATGATATTGAGGGGGTTGGAATTAGCTTGTTTTCCATTTTCTAATTAGTCTGTAATAACTGAAGGACAGTCTAATAATTCTTGACCCCTTTTTCTGGGTTACTCAAGCAGCTCCTAGGAATTCTAAAGTGCATATGTAACACTCTATCTATTGCAAGCTGCTTCATGTATAAACCAATGATATACAAGTAGGATGCAAGATATTCCATTAAAAAGAAAATAAGAGGAATTTGCCTCATTTTCAATATTTTCCAAGCTAAGCAACGTGACTTTCCCCTTGATTTGGTTATATTCACTTTCTGTAGTAAATGTTCAAAAGTCATTTAATAGGACAGAGGGAAAATGTGCTGTCACTTTCTCTGAACCAATAAAGAAAACTTTGACGTTTCCAGCAAAAGACATTTCATTACAGAGCATTGGTGTTTTGGGAAGCATTATGGTGTTGATATAGCAAATGTTAATTAAATGACCAGTAACTTAAACAGGATCAATCTAACCTCTTCTTTTCACCGATATTTGTGAGGTACGGTTGTTTATAAAGTACTTTTGGGCTTGGAGTAAAGTACATTTTCCCATATTATTCAGTAATTCACTGCCTCTGTGCAATCTTCAATTATTTTTACAGTTTGGGATTTGGAGGAAATACCATTACAGTTGTAGTTACTTTGCAAATTAAATTCTAATTTATACGAAGCTGACTCAGTCTTTCTTCTTTCCGGGAAATGTAACAGAAAGCTATAAGGGCATTAGCCACCTTAAGCCTTTTTATCAAGATGTGTTCAGATGGGGAAAGTCACCTAATAGAGGTCTGAAGTTTAGTAAAAACTGTATTATTAAAATCGATTTCATTATAATTATTTTCTTGCACTTTTCTAATTGACTTCTTTTCAAATGGTTATTTACGTACGGCTCTTCCTGCATCATATTTCTCATTTTAAAAAGTTTTTTGCCAAAAGCCTTTTCCCCCTTCTTTGAATAGGAAAACGATTTTTTGGTTCTTAATTGAAAAGACATTTACTTTGGCAACTCTCTTTTTTCTTCGATTAACTGTGAAGCATTCCGAGGTCTGAGAAAGAGGTTTTATCCCTAAGAAGATCAATCCCCAGTTGTTGGTAGTTTAACCCATCTTGATGGAAAAGACCAGGAGGAGGGAGGAGAAACAAGGGGGTCTTAGGTTTATACTGATAAGAAAAGACTGTAAATATTGAATTATGTTGTATGACAGTTAAGGCTAACTTCCGACTTGAAGGTGAGGGTGGGTAGAATGGAGAACTTCTATATGAAATGAAAGCCTCTGCCTTCATTTTGAAAGAAAGGGAAGGCTATGCATGTTTACCCTGCATTTGCCTGTAGAATTCAATCATTCCCTGGCATAAGCTCCCCACTAACTTACCAGAAGCCTCCTCACACCCAGACACATATGTTTTCAATTGAAAAGTGCTTACAAAAAGACCACCTGCCAGCAAAGGGAATGTTTTTTTCTCTCCCAGTGGGGTTCTTACAGACAGGACTGAATGTAGTTAAGCAGGAACAGAGCTAGAAGCCTAAAACAATGATGTTACAGGCTAGCATGCTTATTGAGATTTTCTTCGAAATAGAAAAGGAAAATGTATAAGATACTAAAATGATCATTGTTATTTTGTTTTGTTGGGACTCCATCAGAACTTTGAATCCTTTCTTCCCCCACACTTCCTTTTCATATTTCTTTGTTCAGTCATGTTTTGTGATATGCTTGAATAGTTTTAACTAAATAATAAAGTATTTAAAAATAGTTTTAGTTTTTGAGAGGTACTACTTTAAAGCAAATGAAAGGATTTGTCATTGTGAGTGTAGATGAAAACGAATCCTGTTGTTTACCATGTACCTATTTTACAGTCACAAAAAGCAGAGGGAATCACACAGGTTGCTGAAGAACTAACAGCTGAATCATTTAAGTATTAAAATTAACCTTGAGCATCACATAGCAAACTTCCACACACACAGAGTGAGGTTGTTTGGGTGGAAATTGAGGAAGAGGAGAATGAAAGAGGGGAGAAACTGAATATCCTCGAGTTTAGGAATGGGGTCATTCCTTATTTCTTGTTTCTGCCATTTTCTTTTCACTCAGTCACTCTATGAAGTGTAAACAGATGCTGGGGGACTGAGTTCTGGGATTTGATAACACTTTTTTTTTTCTTTTTTGAATGAGAGAAAAGCCGGATGAGGGAAGCCCAGCCACAGTATTGGGTGAGATAAAAAAGCTGTAAGTAAAAGGTTCACACCTATTTTGTTTCATAAAATTAACCTCACAATCAAATAGCTAGAGGAAATGCTTCCTCCTTTGACATTCTTAGAATCCTCCTCCTCTTCCCCATTGGAGGGCTTTATATTAATCTCACAAGTACAGAGATTGCAAGTAAAACAATTCCATCAGCAGCGATAGCCTTGTGTGGGAAGTCTGAGTGGACCAGCCCTCATGCAAACACTGCGGGCACATTCCACAGGGATGAAAGTGATCTCAGACGCCCAGCTCCAGTTGACAAAATCTAGGAGTCAGGTGACAAAGTGGTGACATGGTCAATGATGACAGCCAAGAAGCAGTTCCAAGTTAATATCACATACAGAGACTTGAGCCAGCTTCATTCTGTATCACATTGTTATGTAGCATCGACAAACTGCAGTGAGGAAAAAAAAATTAAAAAAATTCATTCCACTAGCCTTCATTGTTGTGCAATGAGATAACAATACAAAGGTTTGCTACCTATGGGAGGTCTTTGAGCAATTTACCACCCAGGAACCGAAGTGAACTAGATCAACTCTTCTTAAAACAATAAGCTGAAGGTTCTAACTTGCATGACCTCACCAGGCAAAAGCAAAGGGAAGAAATAGGAATATAATGAGGAAATAGATGCATTTCTTATAGTATCTTTCTCATGACATTTTTCTCTTGAGAATTCACGGGCTAGCACTGTTTTACAATAACCTGCTTTAGAAATAGCATGAGAGACGCATATGCAATTCATATTTAATGAACTGAGAGCAGTCTTTTGGTTAAATGGTGTAGTTAAATCCCTGCCAAGGCAACCCCTGGTCTATGATCCCCTAGGAAACAAGGATTGAGAGTTTTCCAGAAGTATCCATTGCTTTCTTGTTTCCTATGGAAAAAAACTATTTTTTAATTTTGTTGTTGTTGTTGTTGTTCTTTTTCCCAGAAGACTAATTCTATGTGTAAATCATGTGGTTCATTTTTTCTTGCTCTGCAAAATAAAATCTTTAACTTCTGCCAAAGTTAGCATTTATGGTACAGTAGTCCCGCCTTATCCACAATTTTGCTTTTCACAGTTTCAGTTACTGGTGGTGAACCACACTCTGAAAATATATATATATATACAAATTATATATATCCAGAAAAAAATATATATGGATGTATCTATATAGAGAGAGAGAGTTTTTTTTTTTTCTTTTTGAGACAGGGTCTGGCTCTGTCACCCATGTTGGAGTGCAGTGGTGCTATTTCTACTCACTGCAACCTCTGCCTCCCAGATTCAAGCCAGCCTCCTACCTTAGCCTCCCAAATAGCTGGAACTACAGGTGTGCACCACCATGCTAGCTAATTTTTGTATTTTTGTAGAGACGGGGTTTCGCCATATTGCCCAGGCTGGTCTCGAACTCCTGAACTCAAGCAATCTGCCCTCTGCGGCCTCCCAATTGCTAGAATTACAGGGGTGAACCACTGTGCCAGGCCCTGAAAACATTAAATGGAGAAGTCCAGAAATAAACAATTCTTAAATTTTAAAGTGTGCACTATTCTGAGTAGTGTGATGAAACATTGCACCTTCCCAACTGTGATTTGAATTATCCCTTTGTCCAGTATATCCACGCTGGAGACACTACCCGCCCAGTCACTTAATAGCCTCTGGGTTATCAGATTGACTGTTGTGGTATTACAGTGCTTATGTTCAAGTGACCCTTTTTTTTTAAATAATGGCCTCAAAGTGCCAGAGTAGTGATGCTGACATATCGTTATAATTATTCTATTTTATTATTGTTGTTGTTAATCTTTTACTGTGCCTAATTTATAAGTTAAACTTTATTATAATTATGTATGTATAAAAAAATCATAGCAGATATTGGGTTCAGTACTATCCTCAGTTTTAGATATCAACTGGGTGCTTGAAACATATGCCCCATGGATAACAGGCCTCACTGTGTTTATTTTATGTATAGGCAGTAGCTCAGAACTACATATCTCAGCCAAATTTTCTTCTTATGTTACACGTTTCCAATTTTAGAATGAAAGCAAAATGTCTCAATGGGAGAGAAAATCTATTACCTTGTTCAGAATACTCATAGAGCATGGCAGAAAAAAAACTCACTTTTTTTCTCATTTTCATGATGTTAAGACCTTGAATTTGACCTTTCTACCTGTCACTTAGTCTTTTTGTTCCTGCCTTTCCATCCCAACATCTCTCTCTTGCTCCCTCCTTCCTTCCTTCCTTCCCTTGACAAAAATTCACAGACAACCACTTACTCTGTGCCAGGTAGTTCTGCTAGGTTCCACTGGTGACAGAAATGTCACCCAAGAAGAATAAAAGTTTTCTCTTTTACATTTTACTTCTGAAAATTTAAATTTTATCCTAAAAAGTATAAATCACTTTTCAAAGATATTCCAAATAATTTTATAAAAAATAATTATTTTAAAACAGAGGTTAGCAAACTTTTTTTTTGTAAAGAGCCAGAGAGTAAATATTTTAGGATTTGTGGGTCGTATGGTCTCTGTTGCAACTGCTCAACTTTGCCACTGTAGAACTAAAACAGACACGGATGATACCTAAACAAATGGATGTGACTGTGTTCCAAAAAATTTTATTTACAGAAACAGGTCGTAGGCTAGATTTGGCCCATGAACTGTAGTTTGCTTACCCTGATCTAAAATATTGAAACAAAGCCCACTAGTCCAGACAAGTGCAGTCCAGCTATTAGTGCCAATAGCATCATGCATGAGCCATAGTAAGCATTAAATTACATATCAGAGTACATTGATCTTAAGCAGATTATTAGCTATCTCAGGGCTTCAGTCTCTTTATTTACAAATTCATAAAGAAGCCTAATTAGATATTTTGAGTGTTTTTCTGACTATAAATTTTGGTTAAGTCTTATATATACAACCAAACTTCACAAGAATAGAAGCTGCTTGCTACCATTTGCTGAGCAACGTACGTAGAGAGCAGGTATCTCTTGTCACTGATAAGACATGAAGGGTGGAAACTGGTCACTTGAGTAAAAATTATAAATTATGTTAAACAAATAATAAAAGGTAAATCACACTTCATTTAATAAAAATTTTATGTACATTTTCTCATGATTCTGATTACAACTACGGTCCTCATTACAACTGCATTAGATAGCAAGAATAGTTACTATTTCCCTTGTCTTTCAGATAAGAAAGTAAGAGATTAGAGAAATTATATGAGTTACCTATTTTTCAACATTTAATGCCTAGCTGAGCAGAATGTGAATGCCAGGCAAGTCTTAATTTACAGCTCTTCAAACCATGACAGCCTCCTTCCAAATTACATACTTTTGAATTACTTTAAAAATTGCAATATGGGCCAGGCGCAGTGGCTCATGCCTGTAATCTCAGCACTTTGGGAGGCCCAGGTGGGTGAATCACTTGAGGTTAGGAGTTCAAGACCATCCTTGCCAACATGGTGAAACCCCATCACTACTAAAAATACAAAAATTAACTGGGCGTGGTGGTGCGGGCCTGTAATCCCAGCTGCTCAGGAGGCTGAGGCAGGAGAATTGCTTGAACCCATGGGGTGGAGGTTGCAGTGAGCCGAGATCACACTCCAGCCTGGGGAATAGAGCAAGACTCCGTCTCAAAAAAAAAAAAAAAATGCAATATTAGTATAAAGTGATAGAACAGCAGTACCAATGTGACTATTAAATTACACCAGCAAAGGCAGGTATTTTGTAATAGAGTTCCATAAAGTAGAGAAATGAACCACTACCACCAACAGAAAAAAAAAAAAAAAATCAGATGAAGAAACTAGGTATAGTGCCTGTAGATGACACCAAAATACAAATCTCAAACTCTTAAGCGTGTGAGGAGTTCAGGCCAAGCCGAGCTCTTCTGTTCTGCCCATGCTTACAAAGATATGCCATTTTTACTTTCTAGGAAAAAGTATAATGATCAAACTAATAATGTCTTTCTAATTAACTTCTTTCAAAATAAAAATACATTTACAAGCTTGTCACTTTAAAGATTGTGTTTTTCTCATATTAAAGTTGAAGGTTTAGTCATTCCAGATGACAACAAAAATATTAATTATTTTTAAAAACTGTTTTTGCTGAAACATGCCATTTTTACTTTCTAGGAAAAAATATAGTGATCAAACCATTAATGTCTTTCTAATTAACTTCTTTTAAAATAAAAATACATTTATAAGCTGGTCACTTTAAAGATTGTGTTTTTCTTTTATTAAAGTTGAAGGTTTAGTCATTCCAGATGACAACAAAAATATTAATTATTTTTAAAAACTGTTTTTGCTGATTTAGTTTTCACTTTTTTTCATGTTTTTCACACTCCATCTGGTTTTATATATTCTGTATCCTTTTCCTTTTTGCTAAGTTGAAAAAAATGCACATGCATCAGTCTGCATCTTCAAAGCATTTTACAGACACTACTAAATTGAAATTCTTTAGTGGTTAAAATGTTTTTCTCATAAGCTTCTAAAATACCTCAGAAAATGGTTTTTCTTTTGTTACCCAAAAAATTTTAGTTCTCTATTTAGACAAATATTGTCTGTATTTAATTTAGCACTTATTAGAACATACATATAGTCAAAGCTTTTAAGGAAAAATATGTTAAGAAATAGGAAATTCTTGCTTTGTTTTCATTTTCTCATTAAGTTCAACATTGATTTAGGCGTCAAGCACGGTGCACAATGTATCCTAATATGAAGACAATGAAGTGAGCGTGCCTTTAGGAATCCGTGATTGTTGAGGGAGACAGATATGACGACACCATTTTATTACAGTAGGTTGTGGTGAGGGCCAGGATGAGAGAACAACGATGACATTGACAATGATGGTGACATTGACGATGATGACAACGACAATAATGGCAGGGGCAACAGCTAATACTAAGTCCTTACTGCATAGAAGGCATTTTTTAAAAGCTTACACACAATTAACTCAGTTAATATAGCCAACTGTGAAAGTTATGGTAGGATATTAAAATTTACTTTCAATTGCTTGATTAGTATTCAGCCAAGTTTGGCTTTTAAAGGCTCTCAATCATTTGTCTTTCCTTGCCTCACTCAGTGGTTTTATCAGCTACCTTTATGGCATAGTTTTCATTCCCCTCTCGCTTTTGATTTTGTAGTCTGCAAAAGCCCCTGTTATGGGCTGAACAGTGCTTCCTCAAAACTCACATGTTGAAGTCTTAATATTTGAGGTTGTATGAACTTTTTTTTTCTTTTGAGAGGGAGTCTCGCTCTGTTACCCAGCCTAAAGTGCAATGGTATGATCACTGCAACCTCCGCCACTCGTGTTCAAGCTACTTTCCTGCCTCAGTCCCCCGAGTAGCTGAGATTATAGGCACCCACCACCACGTTTGGCTAATTTTTGTATTTTAAATAGAGACAGGGTTTCACCATGTTGGCCAGGCTGGTCTTGAACTTCTGACCTCAAGTGATCCACCCACCTTGGCCTCCCAAAGTGCTGGAATTACAGGTGTGAGCCACCACGCCTGGCCTGTATGCACTTTTCTGAAACATAAATATTAGCTATATGTGTAGCTCAGGCTGGAAAAATTAATATTTTGGAAAGAGTATATAGTCTCAAAAATTATATACATTATTTCTTGAATTATTTTTAAATCCTGAGAACTCATAGGGAAAACAAGAACTATTACTGTTTTCTATTAGCTTGTGCAGGTCTAATAGAGCTTTAAATTAAAAATTCTCATAACCTAGATTCTGAGATTCAGGCCTAAAAATGCAGAATTACTATTTGGGATTTAGAGACTTCAGGGATGGCAAATATTAAAAAAAAAATTAAATCACTTATTTATTTTTTCTGTATGAAATACCCCTTTTCCCTATGACCATTACTCCTTCTGGCTCTTCTCTAGCAGGGGTCCTGCCTCCTGCTTTTGCTTCCCAAACCCTTGTTTGCCACAAAATACTATAAGTCACTAACGTGCCCTAAAAAGTAACACTTTTTTGTGCCACTGCCTTTTCTCACCTGGAACATCTTAGCTGGGTTCCCTTTTTCTCCTTTTCCTAACGCTCCTGGAGAATACATTTTCAATTATTATTAATTTTAAAATCTTTTTGAACTATAATAGACTTCGGAAAAGTACATATATATGAAATTTATTTTTGAAATTCTTAATCTAGATTTACAAGTGCATTGCTTTGAAGTTTGTTATTCCCCTATAAATTTTTAGTCTTGTTATTATTTCCCATTTCATTTCTAACAATTATTTGTAGCTTTTTATCTTGAATATACTTGCTAAAGTGTCTTTTTAATCTTTCAAAACACTGGTTTTTGCTTTTACTTGTCAGTTTTTTACTTTTTGTCCCATGGTTAGTTGGTTTATGCTTTTATTTATATTATCCTTTTACTTTCTTTTGTTTATTTTATTTTCCTGGGCTCCTGTGTTCAGAGCATAGATCGCTTATTTTTTATCTTCTTTTCAAATGGATACATCTAAGTTCATACACTTTTTTCTCAGACTTGCCTCAGCCATACCCTCAAGTTTTATTATATAGCATTTTATTTTGTTATTCAGCTCCAAATTGTTTACCAGTTTCATTTTGATTTTTGCTTTAACCTAATAATTATTTGGAATTGTGTGTATTCATGCATGTGTGTGCGTGTCTTTAATTTTCTTGTATGTGGTTTATTTTTAGTGAAATTTCTTGTAATTGTCGACAAATAAGTAATTGCAGCCTGTATACTATCACCTTTATGGAATTTGCTGACATTTCCAATGTGGTATAGCACATGGTAAATTTTTGTGGCTATAATCTGTGTTTTTGAAACTGATATGTAGTCTTAAGTGTATGGTAGACATTTTTGTATAGCTACTCAGTCAGGCTTGTTAAGTGCATTACACAACTCCTCCATATCCCTCCTTATTAGCTGGCGGTTACTTGGTTGGTTTCTGAGAGGGATGTTCAGCCTCTCACTGTGATTACGAATTTGCCCATTTTGCTTTGTAGGGCTATCAGTATTTGCTTTATATATTCCCCTCTGTGGTACCCCAGTTAATCATCTTCCTTGTCTCACTGGGCCCTGTGATCCCAGGTGTCTACTACTGAGGCCGTGAAGAAGCCTAATTACTTCCCAGCTTCCATAACAAAACGTTCTCTTGCACATTTTGTATCCTTTGTTCTCTTTTTAATCTGAACTCCGCTTTTAGGAATTTTTTTAATGTACAGTCCTCTGATAATTCTCCTTCTTGTTTTTGAGCATTGAGCATTTAAAATGTTTAAATTATTCTATTGTAATTTCTATATGAATTTGATAGAAGAGACTGAGGAGAAGCTAAAGCATATGCTCATTTCAAGCATTTCAAGATTAAACTTGAGTTATTCTAAGACACATTTAATGGTCTTTCTCTTCCACGCTCCAGACTTTCCTTTTATCATGCCACCTCTTGCCCTGACTTTCCAACCTATGTTTGCCCCTTTTGCATTGTTATAAAGGAACTACCTGAGATTGGGTAATTTATAAGGAAAGGAGGTTTATTTAGTTCGTAATTTTACAGACTATACAAGAAGCATGGTTCTGACATTTGCTTCTGCTGTGGGCCTCAGGAAGCTCCCAGTCATGGTGAAGTGGTAAGGGGAGGAGGCTCAGATGAGAGAGGAGGAGGGTACCAGGTTCTTTTTAACAATCAGTTCTCCCATGGAATAGCACAGTGAGAACTCACTTATAACCACAAGAAAGGTACTAAGCCATTCATGAAGGATTTCCCCCATGATCCAAACACCTCTGACTCTAGGCTCCACCTCTAACATTGAGGATCAAATTTCAGCATGAGATTTGGATTTGGAGGAGGCAAAGTGTATCACAACCGCACCAATCTTGTTTCAGTTTCTCAATGCAGAAAGATCTGTCCTGACACAAGACTTTTACATATCAGAATTCTCTGCCTGGAATTGCCATTTTCCCCATGATTGACCTGATAACCGTATTTATCCTTGAGAAATGATATAAAATGTCACTTACATAGCCCATCTTCGGCAATCTAATATAAATCAGGCTGTTCAATTCATTTTTATTCCTTTTTTTAACTTTTATTTTAGGTTCAAGGGTATATATACAGGTTTGTTATACAGGTAAATTGCAGGTTGCAGGAGTTTGGTGTATTAGTCTGTTTTCACACTTCTGTAAATAAATACCCAAGACTGGGTAATTGATAAACACAAAAAGTTTAATTGACTCACTGTTCTGCATGGCTGGGAGGCCTCAGGGAGGCTTACGATCACGGCAGAAGTAGAAGCAAGCAAGGTGGCTGGAGAAACAGAGAGAAGCCCAGGGGAAACTTGTCATTTATAAAGCCAACAGATCTTGTGAGAACTCCCTCACTATGATGAGAGCATGGGGGAGCCACCCCCATGATCCAGTCACCTCCCACCCACCAGGTCTGTCCCTCAACACCTGGGACAGGTGTTGAATTATAATTCAAGATGAGACTTGGGTGGGGACACAAAGCCTAAACATATCTTTCGATATACAGATTATTTCATCACCCAGGTAAGAATGTCTATTGCTCCCTTCTTTGTGTCTGTATGTATTCAATGTTTTAGCTCCACTTATAAGTGAAAATATGCGGTATTTGATTTTCTGTTTCTGCATTAATTTGCTTAGGAAAATGGCTTCCAGCTCCATCTATGTTGCTGCAAAAGACATGATCTCATTCTTTTTATGGCTTCATAGTGTTCCATGGTGTATGTGTATCACATTTTCTTTATCCAGTCTACCATTGATGGGGATTTAGGTTGATTCCATGTCTTTGCTATTATGAATAGAGCTGCAATGAACATACAAATGCATGTGTCTTTATGGTAGAACAATTTATATTTCTTTGGGTATAATACCGAACAATGGGATTGCTAGGTCAAATGGTACTTTCGGTTTAAGTTCTTTGAGAAATTGCCAAACTGCCTTTCACAATGGCTGAACTAATTTACATTTCCCCCAGCAGTATATAAGCATTTCCCTTTATTCACAACATTACCAGCAACTGTTTTTTGTTTTTCTAAATTTTTAAGTTTTTTATTTTTTATTTTTTTTTTATTTTTAATTATAGCCACTCTGACTGGTGGGAGGAGGTATCTCACTGTGGTTTTGGTTTGCATTTCTCTAATGATTAGTGATGTGGAGCATATTTTTTCATATGCTTGTTTGCCACATGTATGTCTTCTTTTGAAAACTGTTCATGTGTTTTGCTCACATTTTAATGCTGTTGTTTGTTTGTTTCTTGTATATTTGTTTAAATTCCTTAGAGATTCTGGATATTAGACCTTTTCTGGATACACAGTTTGCAAAAATCTTCTCCCTTTCTGTAGGTTGTCTGTTTACTCTGTTGATAGTTTCTTTTACTGTGCAAAAGATCTCTAGGTTAATTAGGTCCCATTTGTCAATTCTTATTTTTGTTGCAATTGCTCTTGGTGTCTTCATCATAAAATTTTTGCTAGTCCTATGCCCAGAATGGTGTTTCCTAGGTCATCTTCCAGTGTTTTCATAGTGTTAGGTTTTACGTTTAAGTCTTTAATTCATCTTGAGTTAATTTTTGTGTATGATATAAGGAAGGGGTCCAGTTTCAATCTTCCACATATGCAGGCCTTTCAATTCTAGTTTCTTGCAGTACCTGTACTTTATTTCAGTTTAGCGTAGTTCATAATCATATACCTAACTAATTATTCACTAATTTATTCTTTCTTCCAAATTTAGTTTCAGATTCAAATTGGTCAGAGACTATGTCTATTTGTTCTTCAATATATTCTTATTGCCAAGACAGTACTGGAAATATGTAGGTATTTAAAGAATATCTTAAATGAATAAATAAATACCAGCCCCAAATAGTTGCACACTTTGGGTAGGGGTTAGGAAGATCACAGGAACTAATATCAAGCTAAAATTCCATATAGACACAACACGTTGATATTAAGGAGATATATCTAGTCTGAGAATTTGGGAAAATCATAATAGCTACAAGTGCAAGACATTTTATATTTATTATAGCTAATCTTTACATTAACATTGAAATTTACAGATAAGTTGAGGATTAGGGAAATCAAGTAGCTTACACAAGATCAAGTTATTTATAATAGCAGACCTGGGATTCAAAACCAGATATGCTTGTTTCCAAAGCTTTTCCTTTCTTTACACTTCTACCCTTTCCACCATTATGTAATATTTGATATCTAAGAAGTATTACTAATTTTATTTTGAAGGCAATTTATTTTAAGAAAACCAAAATGGCATTTTCAGCTTCAGAATTCATCTAAACTGAGACAAATACAAAAATCTAGCTACCAATATAGATTTAAAAAATTATTTGTACAGCTGAAGAGATATTGAAAGATATCACTTTGCACTAAGTTGTTAGTTTCTGTGGACTTCTCTAACAAATTTTATTGAGTTATTTACCAAAGTAAATAAGCATGACCATAAGAATTGATGGAGATATGTGAGAACTGCTGTTTATTTCTTCTGCATAGATGAGTGCATAGATTGCATAGATGAGCTCCATTTAATACTAAGTCTAATTCTTCTGTACATTAAGATAGCAACTCGAGTCAGTTTGAGCCATCCAATTCTTCCACATAAAGTTGGCTAAAACATCTGGATGATTGATCAAACATCTGGGTGATTGATTAAATATATGACTGAACTGATGGAACACTTGGGCATCATAAAAACAAACCAAGAGCTATTTTTGCCTGACTCTAAGAAATGAGAAAATAAATGTTTCTCTTTAAGACTTTTCTTCACCTGCCTAATAATCTAAATGTGGCTCCTAAGAAGATGAACATTGTGTGTGTTTTATCTTCCTCTCATCTCTAGAGGGGTTTTGTTTATTTAGTTTCTATGGCTGAATGTTAAAACAAAAATGAAAAGAACAAATTGGAAAGAGTTTTACAAAAACAATAGGTTCACCCCACCCTTATTACAACATTAATTTATTTAGCCAGTTTTTTAAATAAGTAGTTTTGCAATAAAAGCAATAAATAAAAGATATAAAAACCTAGAACTTCCTAGATTAGAAAAATTCAGAAAGAAAAACTTGAGTAATACTTAATGTATCAACATGAAATATAGCTACATAAGAAAATGTTAAATGATAAACCCAAGAAAGTAACGAATAAAAGGAGAGAGAAACTGAATATAATACCTTTGAAAGAGTGTCATGTGAAATCCAACAATAATACCTGTTACTACAATGATACACACTGACAAAAAGCCCAAAACATAATAATTATTAGGCTGGGTGCAGTGGCTCACGCCTGTACTCCCAGCACTTTGGGAGGCCGAGGCGGGCAGATCACAAGGTCAGGAGTTCGAGACCAGTCTGACCAACACAGTGAAATCCATCTCTACTAAAAATACAAAATTAGCTGGGCGTGGTAGCGCATGCCTGTAATCCCAGCTACTCAGGAAGCTGAGGCAGGAGAATCCCTTGAACCTGGGAGGCGGAGGTTGCAGTGAGCCGAGATGGTGCCATTGCACTCTAGCTAGGCAACAAGAGAAAAAAACTCCATCTCAAAAAAAAGTTATTAATTTTATTAAATAATAATTTTGTTAATATTAAATTAAAATTATTTATACTTTCTCAAATTACTGATTTTGAAAATTTATTTTATTTACTTTTTTCCATTTTTATTCACTTTTAAATATGTTCATTTCCAGCATAAAGAATGCCACTGTATCTCCTCTATGTGGCCCATACATGAAAAGTGTCTATTGGATTTGTTGGAAACAAATAAAGATAAGTGTAAAATGGCAATTAAGATCATAGGTCTGGAGCCATATTACATTTCCATCTAAATCACATATGCAAAAGAGTCACAACCAGTGCATACAAAATTGCCTCTAATTTCTATTTGTATGACTGCAGTAAAGTTATTTAATCTATCTGTGTCTCTATTTGCTTTATTGGCTAATAAGAATAAAAATAATGATAACCCTTGTTCAGTTGCAGTGTACCAGAGTAAGAAAGAAAATTTAAAAAAAAAAAAACCCAGCAAGGTCATTTTGAGAATAAGATTGATCATACACACAAAGCAATAGTACTTGATACAGAAAAAAATGCTCAAAGCCATCAAGAAAATTTACTGGTATATTTCTAGCATTAGCTATATAAACAGTATTCTATAATTATTTGTTTATATTTGTTTAATGAGCGGTCTGGTGTCCATCTTTTTCACAGAGAGATGAATAGAAAACAATTACACAAAATACTATAGGCAAGGAGAGTGCAAAGGATAAAGTACAGGGAAAATTAGGCTTTTTTTTTTTTTTTTTAGTGTAAAGGGGATATAACAGACACTCATCTTTTGTCACATGCTTCCTTGAACATTTTACAAACTGTTTTTTACAGCCTTGAAATCTTGTTTTGACTCCCCATTCTCTATGTCACAAATCACAAAGGTCACTAGTAATTAACCCCTTTTCAGGTTTCATCTTCAGCATGCTCCCTCCCACAGCACATGACAATGCAGACCCATCTCTGTCTCTCTTCCCTTTCCATTTGCCTTAAATAACATGACAGTGTGTTGATTTTTTGTTTTCTTCATTTTCCTCCCAGTCTTCTTTGTTCTTTGATGTATGTTTTTCTTTATGTTGCATGACCTTTCTTGGACATACTCCAAGAATTTGTATACTAGATAAATGAGATACCATATATGAAACATCAAACCCAGTGTCTGATATATAAGGGATCAAAACATTTAAGTTCCCTTTCTTCTCTTATGCTCTACTTATCTCAGTGATGTCATTAATGCTCATGACTTTAATAATCACTTCCACATAGACAAGGCTTAAATATTTGTCTTCTACTAACTTCTCTCCTCAGATTTACTCCTCTGTTCCTACCTGCCCACTGAATAACCATCAGGTCGACCTCAATTCTTCTTTTCCTTACCCTGACCTACATACCACTACCCCCAACTTCTGTGTAAGTCCTCTAACTTATCTACTTATGGCATTGGTGATTTATTTTGATCCTGCTGTAAATATCAAAGCTTGCTTTCACCCTTTGTTGTCACCTATAAAAATCACTAGGTACTGGAGGATCTACCTTCACCATGTCTATCACATTCACGTTCTTTTTTAAATTCTCATTATCACCTTACTTGTTCAAGACTGTTAAACACTCAGTGCTGGATAATTTATCACAGACTCAAAACTGCTCATTCCAAATCTATGTTTTCATCATTTTGTTGTCACTACTACTACATTAATCTTCCTACATATGTATATGGAGCATTTCTTTGATTATACCAATTTTTTAAAAAGTTTCTCAAATACAAACTCAATGCTTTCTATGTATTTATAGACTTAGCATTCATGATTTTAATTCTTCCACCATGTTTCAAGAAAGCTACATTAGTAAGAGCTCCCTGCTTCTGCCTTGTTCTTTCTTACCCTTTTTTATCTTCCATATGAGATTGTTCCCCTACAATCACCACTGACTGACATTAAACCTATAATTCAAGTCTCATTGTAGGTACCATGGTCTCCATTGAGTAATTCTATTCACTTTTCAAGCTTAGACAGCAAAAACATATGGAACACAGCTTTTCATTGTTCACAGGATTCACCACAGTGCCTTGCACATTGTAAGTAATTGATATCTGTTTGATGAATGCAAGGATAGATTTGTTTTTCTTGGGTTCCATGTACTAGTTATCACTATGTGCTGTAGAATAAAGACCTTTGAGAGCAGAGGCCTTGTCCTGTGTTTCATGTTTCATTTCTCCACAGTTCCCAGTAACATTCCAAAAACACTTAAAAATAAGAGAAAAGGGTAAATTTTATTTATACTGTTGGTTTTGAAAAGAGCAGATAGTTCTATTTCACAGATAGAAATATGAAATGACAGCTAGCTGTGGTTAGAATGAGCCATGCCCAGAGGCCTAATTTGAGTTATCAAAAATGCAATTTCAGCAGCAGGAGAAACAACCACTGTAACCACCATCCATTTTGAGCAAAATATGATAGGCCTTACACTCAAAAAGGCTCAGCATTTGTGATAAAGAAAAATCTGAACAGAAGCCAATAAAAGAAATGGTCAAAGAGTCATTTGGTGCTGTTGATGTCTTCACCAGCAGACAGGACTGAACACGGGATACCGGAGTTGGGGGGATTCTGAGCCACACCTTGTGTGAAAGGGGCTTAAATTTTCACTTCAGCTTAAGAGGGGATTCACTAACATGGGTCTATTTCCTTCCCGCAGATTTGGTGATGAATAAGGCAAAGTATAGAAGAGGGAGAAGGCCTCCCTTTTCTGGCACACAATACAAATGTGGCCTAACCTATGTCTTAAAAACAATTTGGGAAAGTATTTTTTACCGGCTCTTCGTGGTGAGAGGCTTATATGAGGTGATTGATAGGACCTTAGAGAGTTTTTTTTAGCATAAATTTTCTCCATTCTCTTTTTTTCTTTTTTTCCTTCCTAATGAGTATTTATTCCCTAACCAGTTTTATAGAAAGAACAGCTCAAGGGAAATGGGTTACTGAAAATGAGCTTTAGAGAAAACAGTCCTAGGGTTAAATCCCAACTCTTTCACTAGGGTAAAACAAAGATAATTATAAACAAAATGAAACAAAACAACAAATATGAGCAAAAATAATAGCAGCTTCTATCTGTTGAGCACTTACTCTGTATCAGTCGCTATGCTGAGAACTATCCATTTATTTTTTCATTTACTGTTCTTATCAGTCCTGTGACAAAGGTGTTAATATTTGCATTGTGCAGGTGAAGAAAATTTAGCTTCAGAAAAGTTTCTATCTGAATTATGTGAATGTAAAGACTATTTTCTTCATCCTTGGGGTTTGCCCCTCTAATTCTACAATGCTGCCTCTTAATTAACTCCTCTGAACATCAGACAGATGGAAAAGCAGGGTCTAGCAATATTCCCTTCAGATAGTGAATTCTGTGCATGGGATTTAAATTTAGGATATTTTATTCCATATTAAAGAGTTTATTAATTTTATTTCACTTTGTACTGTTCAGACTTGGCTTACATTTGGTACTTATGAACAGCAGCAAAAGTAAAATGAATTGCAAGTTATTGGCTCAAAGGAAAGGCTTTTTTTATACTGAAATTTTTGAGCACTTAAACCATCAGAAGTATGAGGGCCATATGAACAATATATTAATATGTCTTCACAAAGTTTACAGATTCAAAGCAAACATTTACTTTTGGAAAGGATAAAGATCATTCATTAGTAATTTTTAATCAGTACCATAATTAGAATTCTAAGAAGAATTGTTAAGACTATGTGATGGTTAATTTTATGTGTCAACTTGCATGGGCCATGATACCCATTATTCTGATTGTTTCTATGATGTGTTTTTGGATAAGATTTCATTTAAGTCAGTGGACTTTGAGTAGGAGATTGCCCTCTATGCTATTGCTAGACCTTAACCTATCAGTTGAAGGCCTGGATACAACAAAAGATCAACCTTCTTCAAGCAAGAGGGAACTCTCCAGGAGACTGCTTTTGGACTTCTGCAGCATCAGCTCTTCCTGGTTCCTCAGCACACTCACTGCCTTTGTGCTTGAACTGTGGTTCTTTCCAGAGTCTCTAGCCTGCCTGCCTCCCCTTCATACTTTGGGCTCACCAAGCCTCCAAAATCATATAAGCCAATTCCTTAAAATGTATGTGCGTTTGTGTGTGTGTGTGTGTGTGTGTGTGTGTGTGTGTGTGTGTGTGTGTTCAGTTGTCCCTCAGTATCCATGGGGAATTGGATTCAGGACCCAAAATCCATGGATGCTCAAGTCCCTGATATAAAATGGCATAGCATTTGCATATAGCCTATGCACATCCTTCCATATACTTTAAATCATCTCTAGATTACTTACAATGACTAGTGCAATATATATGCTATGTAAACAGTTATTTGCCCTATTGTTTAGGAACTAATGACCAAAAAGTCTGTACATGTTTGGTAGAGATGCAACTTTATTTTCTGAATATTTTAGATTCATAGTTGGTTGAATCAATGGATACAGAACTCACAGATACAGAGGGTTGACTGTATATACATATATATCTTGTTGGTTCTGTTTCTCTGGAGAACCTTAAGTAGTACAGACTGTTACAGCAGCATCAATCCATACTTGAGGAAAAGTTTAATCATTCTTTTGAAATTTTGAAATGAATAATTCCATTGAATTAGAAATCTATTAGGATGACCAGCACACATTTTGAGATGATCATGTTCAATGAAAGGACAGAAAGAGCTATTAGGTTTAAGGGTTTCAATTATTAAAGACCATTTACATAGTTTAAGTTATTTAAATTCTGGTTAATGTTGAGAAAGAAGTTTGTGTCAATATAGAAAGAATGATTAATACATCTCTGCCATTTGCTACTACCAGTTTGTAAGACTAAAATTTCCTGTAGATTGATGACTATTATGATTTCAGAGAGGTCATCATTTAACAGTGTTGATTAGAAATTTGGTGAAGTCACTTCAAGCATAAATCCTGGTATAAAGGCTATATTTATATTTATAAACTGAAATTTCTTACTAGAACAAATTTTAAAGATTTTCTTTCAATGTTTTATAAAAATTAATTTTTTCCCTAAAACTTTATAATTTATTTTTTATTGTAATTATATAACCTAAATAAAAGGCAATGACTACTTTTTAAACCAGGATCTATGTAGATGCTAAAACCCTCCACACCAGTGTACCACATAAATATTATGTTTCTGTGTATCGTAATGTGAAAAAGATTAAAAGTGCTATTGTAGAGAAAAAAAATTGGACTCTTTTTCTAAAGGCAATATAGAATAATTGAACTCTAAAACTAAAAGGACATGAAAGATTTTAATATAATTCTGCTTGCCACATTATACCTAGATGGTTTTGAGGTTTCATACCAGGAAGTACTTTAGAGATGTTTCAGATTTTAAAAGCTTTCAGCTACAGCTGCCTCATCATAATGAACAAGACAAGACAAGACCAGATACATAGAGAATATTTGAGGTTGTTGCAATAATCCAGGTGAGAGATGGTGTAGTCTGAATCAGGGTAGTGTCAGTGGTAAGGAGAGAAGTAGAAAGATATAGGAGATATTTATGAATTAGACTCAATTGGATTTTTATTGATTTTATGTGAAGGGTAATGAAGAGAGAGGGAAAAATAAAGGTTTCTGGCTTGAACAACATAAATTGGCAACAGTACCAATGAAGAGCTCTGTGTTACCAAGAGTATGGTGTAGCATGACATTCACATTAATCCTCACCTTCTTCATCCACAGAGCATGTGGTGGCCCTCAGATCCTGTCCTCAAAGAGGCCAAGGATCAGCCCCTTGATATTTTCTGCTTTGACCAAAAAGAATGAGAATAGCTTTTTCCTCTCACAGTGTCTCACAGGCCTTCCCAGAATTCTGGGTCACGTAAAAGGAACACCATTCAGAGCTATCTAACCTAAATTTAGGCAAATATATTGTAGCTTCTTGACCTAACCTTTATTTCCCTGAAGTGGAAGCTTACTTCTTAATCATTCCCACCTACCCCCATTACAATTCGTATCGTTGTAGTACAAATTATATTCATTTAAGGAAATTGGGTGCCTTTGGGGCATTTCCTCTTCAGGAGTGGAAAAGATAACCAGACAGGGAAGAAGTATTAATAGATCAGAACACATTCGAGATTGAGGAGGATCTTGGAAACCTTGATCCATCTTTTTTTTTATTTTACAGACAGAAAAATTGCAGCCCAGAGGTAAGGTACCATAGGCTGGGACAAGGGAAGATACAGGACAGAATGTGAAAGAAGGTTACCAGAAACAGAGATGTAGATAAATTAATGAGTCGGTTCAATTCTCCTATCTTAATCACTACAATATTTCACCAAAATTAAGATACCAACAGTTGTAAGGCCTGAAAAAAAGCACTGCCCATTAAATTATGAGAAAATGCTAAGATGTCACCACTGTAAGATATATCTCAATTTCAGATCTGTTAAGTATTAAACATATTTTAGTGTCTTAGAATTGAGAAACTCTGATAGCAAACTTTCCAATCAAAATTCCTATGGCACAACAAACAAAAATTACAAAAAAAAAAAATTTCTATGGCAGATGGTGACATTTCTAGCCTACTTTTAAAACTCAAGAATCTCTTAAACACTATGATACACAATCAGAAATTATATCCACTCAAGACTTTAAAACTCTTATTTTTTTCTATATTATAGAAAAATGAACTTACAATTATGTGTTTGGGTTCATTCAGAATTTTGGTTACAAAAAATTCCAATGATATGTAATTAGTTATTCACATTGAATGACTAAACCTCTTACATAATTTGGAGAGGTCACAAACCACAGACTTCTACTTTCTACTTTATTTCAAAGCTTATAGCAGTCTAAGTAACTCTGGAAACATTCAAATGATACAAAATGCACACTTACTTTTATTTTGTAAGCATCCCTTAAACATGAGTCATTAGATAAATTTCTTGTTCTAAGTATTTTTACTGTATTATTATTAAGTAATAAAATATTAAGCCATAAAAATGGATAATGAAATCACATGCTCTAAATTGAAGGAAGGAAAAAATAAGAAAATATGTGATATAGTAAAATGCATGAACATGTAAATGTTATCCAGCCTGCTTAAGTAGGAACTGTTTTTTCTTTTGAGAGTACATTCTTGCATGATATGTATGGAATAACATTTTGGGGGTGTAATTAGAAAAGCTGCACTAAAATCTACCTTCCTGCAATGTGGCATGACTTAACCCTAAGAAGAGGAGTACAGTATCAAAGCATACATTTTGCTTTAAGTTGACAGATCACACGGAATTGTCTCCCAACAGACTTACTATGGTTGAGAAATGCATATTTCAGATTTGTCATAAGAGATTATCATATGTTCTGCTCACCACATTGTGTCTAGGTGGCCTTTGAGTTTCAATGCTGGGAAGTACACTTCTTATATTTCAGAATTTAAGAGCTTTTGGGAACAACAACCTCATTGCATTCTTGAGAGGGACATGTTACACAAACACTCAGAAAATTATATAGACTAATATAGACTCAAGGAGTCTATATTCAAGGCAAGGAGTTTAATGTAGAAAAACATCAAGACAATATTAGAAGATTCCATACTCCTGACATTCTTATACAAATCTTGTGTATTGTAAACAAAACAAAATAAAACAGCTCCTTAAAAAATTCTACTTTCAGTTGTATTATCTCTTAGATTTTCTTTTATTAAAGTTTAGAGAATCTCAATATTTGCTATTCTTTCCCTTAAAACTTTATTTGAGATTTGCTGGTAATGTCTAACACTGGTTTTATTTGATCTCACATTAAAGTCACAATACTTTTTAAGAGTACAGATGAAATAACATTCAATATAATTTTTCACAAATCTTTAGCAATGTATGGAAATTGAGGGGGCATCAAATGATATCAGAAGTAGAGTTTTCTTTCACACCTTTACTTCCTTCAGTTTCAGGGGAGAAAATGAAGATGATGTGCTTAAGTAAGAAATACCAGACAGAACAGAGGTGAGCAGGGTGCTATAACTTTGCTGCTGGTTGTCTGTCTATTTGATAAACTTTTATTAGAACAGGCAAAATATGCAAACATCAAATCCATCAAACTGACCAAACTCAGCAACAGTTAACCAAAATAACCCACAAGAAGAAAAAGATAGGAGTGGTACTATATGAATTAGCCATTGGGTGATCCCTGCCATCCAAAAATTATCATCGAAAATTTTCTTCCTGTTTTTTTTTTTAATCCTCAAGGATTATTATAAGTGATTTTCACAATTGCAAAGTAAACTGAAGCTCCAGGAAAAAGATTTTAAAATAGTTTATGTTTAAATATCATAATTTATCCTTACCTACTCCTTGTTTTCTTCTTATGAAAACATATGTTTTTTTAATTTTGTGGACCATCTTTTTTTACAGCCCAAGTAATTGAGACTGACCGTGCAATTATTATGTCCAACCACCAGTAGTTCAATTTCATAATAAATTTTATCTTGAGTTTAAACACTAACTAATTCATCATGTACCAAATGACTCTCCTAAGGGTGCGTGTGTGTATAAGGGTGTGTGTGCATACATGTGCATCTTCAGAACTATAAAAAATTTCAATAGGCTACAATCCCAAAAGCGTAAATCTCTTATTGTAATTTATGTGCTAAAAATAATAGTATACTTTAGTAAATTTCTGACCTACTGACCAACTTTATTTTCAGCAAGATTTCGTGTAGAATTTGTAATTTCATTTATGCAGCCTATTAACTAAGCTAAAAAGACTATGGCAACTCTGCAGAGTTACCTAATTTAGTTGTGTAACTGGAAATGAAGATGTGTCCTTCTTCCCTTGTTAGAGCAAGAGGAAGGGATTCAACTGTGATGTTCTTCTAGGTACTTGCGTGGGATTCAGAGATCAGATGCCTTCTGGCTTACTTCACTGTAGGCCATCCTGGGAAATATCAAGTCATTCATAAATATACATACCAAAATCAAGTTCTAAATTACAAACAGAATAAGATGAGTAAGCAAAGATCAAAGTGAAGAGGGTGTGGAATTTTGGAGTGCCAGTGGGTAGAATGGTGTGCCATGGGAAGGAGAGAGGAGCATCCTGGAGATGCTCCTTTCACCAACAAGGTAAGGGAGTGGTTTATCAAATTTCTTTGGTCCATAGGTATTGACAAACCTTGTGGGCTTCAGATTCTAGCCTAGGGCAGAACAAGCCGACAACCTGCAAAACTAGTTAGACCTCTTTTGACTGACAGGACTCAAAGACCAACTAATAGGTTTCATGGCACTTTCACACTCATGAGTCAGTTTCTTGACACATTTTGTCTCTTTATTTTTTTTTATCCTGAGGGCATTTATTTAAATACGTATTCACCACTGACATTTTAGGATATTCTAGAAAACATCAAAGCAGGAAATTTTGTTGAGCAGGACTTTAAACCACCATCTCAACCCAACACATACCTCTAATCTTTGATGCTAGCTAGAGATGATTTTATGAAGAGGTGAGCTGAGAGTCTTTTACAGCAGTGTGCATATACCAGAATCAGAGTAGTGGTGTTGAATAAGTTTTAAATGTCATATTCAGCAGTTTAATTACTGTGTGTGTGTGTGTGTGTGTGTGTGTGTGTGTGTGTGTGCATGTAATCATGCTTATTTGGCTATTTTATTAACCTCAAGGTAAGGGATGAGATTTTTTTATACTCATTGAAAGGGAACCTGGGCTAAAAAGTTGAGAGATGCATTCCTATTTTATGTGAGATTAGGGCTAAGTATGCTTGTTTTCCAATCTACAAGGGTGAGTGGAGGCAGAACACACATATTTGTCGTATACAGCACAGGCAGCTGAGAGTTGCAGTGAAAAAGGCTGAAAGGCTGAAGTGCAATGTGGAAGGCTGAGCCATGCTGGTCTCTTGACCTTGTATCTTAGGTCATCTTGGTCAACAGTAGAGTATTGTTACATGATATCACACTGCTTCTCCTTTCATGTACTGGATTCATGCTTTTAAAAGAATTTAATTGATGTTTCTAGTGCAGATTTATAACTACCCAATTCATCTTAAGTACTCACCTTGCAGGTCACTTCATACTCAGGGTTATAGAGAGCATTCCTAAGCTTTGTCCTCATGGAGCTCATTAAGGAGCGTAGAACATAATGGAAATAAAGACTGAGACGTAGACAGGTGGAAGTACAATATGGCACCATTGGCCTTGACAATGTATGTAATACACCAAAGGATGGAAGGAGAAATATTTATTGAAATATTTTTGTTAAAACACATTATTCTGGACTTATGCACAAGCAATAAAAAGATAAAAGTAGACATATGAAGGATTGTTTCAACAAATAGAAAGGGCATTAATAGGTTTTGCCAAAATCCTTAAAGACATAATTTGTATATCTTTTGTCATAAAGTCATGTGACACATATTTATAGAGAAATATAAAAATACATGTGGGCCAAATGTTTACGGCTAAAAATACTTAATAAATCAAATGCTGTATTAGAATTTGGCTGGAGATATTGATGTTATTTTAGTTTTTGTGAGCAACTACTAGGATCCTTTTGGCAAATGAGGTGGTTAAAGGGGGGTCGTAAAAAATAATCGTAAATTATTACAGGTTTTATGGCATACAATTCATAGTGTTTTCCAAATTTGTGGCCTAAGCTATGTATCTGTGATGGATGAAAATCTCATTTTTTAATTCCAAAAATTCACAAAACATATTTCCAGATTATTGTTTTCAAGGATCCTTTAGCAACAAAATAAGCAGTTAAAATTCATATTCTCTGCATCACACTAAGAAGCAGAGAACAACTTGTGGCTAGATATCCCAAATTTCAAGTCAGGTTCCTTCTAGACACATCTGTGCACCAAATGAAAATGCAAAGCATTTCATTATATAGTATATCATTTGATTTCCAATTAATAAATGGAAGACTTATTTCTAGTAGTTTCTTTCTCTGTTCACATCTAGATATATAATACAAAATGTGGAAGGAAGTTCTAGTTTGATAGTGTCTCAATTACAATTGCCAAAAGTAATTATTTGTATTTCCAAAAAAGACAGTCATCCCTCTTTCAGGCAGTAGACAAAACATTTTAAATGGGTTTTAAACACTCCTTCTACATGAGCATGTCTCTTTCCCAATGAACCTCAGTATACTTTGTTATTAGCTATCCTTGCTGTTAGGTAGAGGAATTGCAAAATTTATTCTGCATATCCTTATCTTTACTACTATTGGAAAAGCAGAAAAGATTGCTGAAATAGCTTCATTTACTGAGTGTTGGAACAAACTTAGCAGTTAAGAATAATTGTAGAGTATAAATAATGAAAAACTGTGTTGAGGAAAGAAAGGAAAAATATTATATTGTCTGTTTTATAATTCAAGCTAAGATGGCAAGAAATGACTTAAAAATGTGGTTTGTTTTTAAATTATAGATTCACAGGAAGTTGAAACTGGAAAAAAGTAGTATTACCCTCCACTCAGTTTCCCCCGGTGGTTGCCTGCTACACAACTCTAGGACAGTATCAAAACCAGAAAAATCAACATTGCTACAATATTAATATTTTATCATGTGTGTACATTTGTGTAATGACCACCACAATCAAGACACAGAACTATGCCATCACCACAAATGTCACTTTTTTCTCTCCCTATCCTTTTATAGCACTCTCCTGCCACCATCCATAACCTCTGGCAACCTTTAATTTGTTCTCCATCTCTGTAATTTTGTCATTTCCAGTATGCTATATAAATGGAATCATACAGTACACGGCCTTTAGAGACTGGCTCTTCTCCACACAGCATGGTACCCTTGAGATTCATCCAAGCGGTTGCATATATGAACAGTTCATTTATTTTCATTGGAATAAATGCCCAGCAGTATCAATGCTGGGTCATATAATAAGTGTATGTTGAATTTTTAAGAAACTACCAAATCGTTTTCCAGAATGACTGTAACATTTTACATTCTCCCCAGCAATGTATGAGAGATCCAGTTTCTCTGCACACCCCCAGCATCTGTTATTGTCACTATTTTCACTTTGGCTGTTCTAATAGGTGTTTGATGATACTTCATTATGGTCTCAGATTGCATTTCCTTAATGCTAATGATTTTGAATATCTTTTCATATACTTATTGTCATCTGTATATCCTCTTCAAATAAGTTATGTCTATTTATTTTAAATATATTTATAGGATACAAATTGATATCACAGAATATCAAGTGATTTCTTTAAATAGTAAGTATATTTGTTAATCAAATATGTTGGATTTTTCTATAAAGGGTCATTGGTGACAACCCCAGGAATTATATGCAATAAAATTACAATGGATATACAATTCTATAATCAAGGACTGTTAGTCGAGTTTAAGAAACATTTTCAAACAGTAAAAAAAAATATAAATAGCAAACTCCCCAAATAAACCAAGTAAAATAAAAAGCTAAACCCTCAACGTTTTCCACATAATTTTAAAACCATGAGTAAGGTTGTAATTGTAAGACAATACAAAGGAAAGGCTGATGATAATGTTTTGTCTAGAAAAAAAATATTTTGTACAGAATAAGTTGATTTAATGAATATACTCAAAACAATCAGAAGATGAGAAAAGGACATTTAATCTAATCACATTTCTACATAGAATAAGTTGTTCAAATGGGTTTCCTTTATCCTTGTTTTCATTTCTTATTAGTAACACAAGGAAAGCTACTGACTCCACACACAATACGATAAGTAGACTTATCATACGGGAACCAAATGCTGACATGATAGTTATTGAAACTATATTTTGAAAGTAGCTGATAATTCTCCTGAATGATTCAATTAACTTAGGTTAAATTATTTAATTCATTTAGGCAGTATTTATTAAGTACCCATAGTATATCTTAACTAGTCAAATACTGTTATTTAATTCATTAGGCAGTATTTATTAAGTACCCATAGTATATATTAACTAATCAAATACTGTGTAAAACTCTTGGGATCCATGAATATATAAAACACATTCCATGCTTTTCAGAGACTTAAAATACAATACAGGGAGAGAGAATTGTATAAAGCTTAAATGCACTAATGTTTCCTTAAAATTTTTAAAGAAAAAGAATGATATCTGATGGTCCAGGATGGTTACCTGTCTGAACTTATAACAAAACTGTTCTGAATATTTACTTGATAGAGTTCATTTACATAGTCCTTTGTTCCTATTTATTTTCACTTATAAACTGTTTTTAAAGTCATGAAAAAAACAGCAAAAAGAGAAAGATGAAAAGAGATGGTAGCTGAAAGCAACATTCTGTACCTAACAGTTATGAATTATATTTTATTCATTTTGCTCTATTAATTTCTCCCTAAGATTGTAGTTGTTTCTGGCTAATGGAAATACTATGTATATCTGTTGTGTACTGCAAATATATACATATTTTGGTTATTTAATAACTAAATGCATGTATAGATACTACATTGTATATGTGGCCCTGATACGAAAGGCATATTAGAATTCAAGAAGGCATGGTGGGTAGTCATTTCCCATAAATTTGATGCGTTTCTCAGACTGAAGCTCCTAAGGAAGAAAAAAATGCTTGTGTAAAGTAAGAGTGCTCCCTATAGAGCTGGAAGGATTTTTAAAGGAAGGAAATGGAAATGATTTTTCTGAATTTCACTAGGACCAAATACAAGGACAAGAAAAGATGTGATCTAAATAGATTTCTTAAGTGTTTCAAATTTGAAAGTGGTTAATGAATTGTGTTAAAAATATCCATCTCTGAAAAATATCTAGAATAGAATTTCCCTTTTCAAGATCTAATAGGTAAGATGAACTGGATTCCTTCTCCAGGTCACTCTAACCTCTGAGAAATCCATGTTCTCTTCTGTAAGAACAGAGCCTCCTCCCCTCCTCCCCCACCCTGATCAGGTGAGGCAATTGACATTTTGTAACTGCTTTCTTAATGGGAATACCATAACAAACAGTGCCATCTACTGACTAACGTATGTCATTGAATACCTCTCAATAGTAGTAATTATTCTTGGGATTGGAAATCCTTCTGTAATGTTTGTCATATGTTTACATCAGTCACATGTCATAGATACTTAAAGCTGCAGGGAATGTAGATATCATTTCTTTTTATCTTTTTCAGATTTCTAAGAGATGAGGAGATTGAGATCCAAAAAGATCAATTTGCCCAAAATTTTGACATAGCATTTTTCATGGAGTACCACTGTCAACTGAATCTTGAGATGGTAGGAAACAACATTTAGAGCTAGCAATCAGTCTGCAAAGTTGTCTATCCATTGGGAAAAGAGTCTGACAGATATGATTAATGAAACAAGTATGAAATCAATATAGCAAAGCAAGTTGGCAAACTGCTGATGTAAAGTTTGGGGAGAAGTACATGCTGACATGTGGGCTTACAAAAAAAAAATGAAAGAGGAAATAAAGTACTTTGCTTCTCTGTTCTTAACAACAGATGGTTGCAACTGTTTGATGATTGTTTTAGAAGCCTGATTTGTCATCACAAAAACATAATATACAAAATGAATCCATAATGTTTTAAGACACATCTTGTCAATACCAATTTATAGCTTGAACTAAAATAAATCTAGCTATACTATATAATCTTTGAATTTATGGCAAGTAGGCTGAGTAAAATAGGGTCAACTCAATAAAAAGGCTTTTTTTTCCATTATCAATAACTAAGCCATATTTGGTTTCTATTTGTGCCCAAGAAACCCACTTAATATTTATTTCTATAAATATTAAGTTATTTCTATAAATATTAAACCACATCTAAATATTACATTCAGATAGGCTCATAGTTACATCATTCACAACATTTTAGTACAGGGCCTTGTTGATGTAAGGAGCTTAACGAATATTTGTGGAATGGAACACTGGTGGAAAGATATTCTGCCTTCTCATTTAAGGTGGTAAGTTGTCAAGTTGATTACTACAATGGGCTAAAGTATTTTGTTATTAATGTTTTTAGGCTCATGCAAGTTTATATGGAGCATATGAGAATATTAGAAAATATACAAGCAAGTTTATATAAATGAGAATATTAGAAAATTAATAGCAAATTAGGAAACTTGGGGTTAATCAGCAGCCGAGTGAATCATATTAGAAAATATTGCTAAGTACAATACTCAAATTTTATCATATTTTCTACCTTTCAAACTTAGAGGTAAACAAAAGTACTGAAAACCTAGGTTTGACCATAAGTTGGGACCCCACGAGCATAGAAGGTTTCAGAACATGGCTTTCTTTCTCTGCTAACTGTACTCCCAACACCTTTCCATGAGTCACACTAGAGTTATCTAAGGAGCCAGAATCCACCAGAACTAAGACACCAGAGGTAATAGCATAGCCAAAGCACTGGAGAAATGTGCTTTCATAAGAGTTGCACTGTTCTGCAGGATACACATGGCTTTGAAAGTGGTTTTGAGATTAAGGACAGGGACCCACACTGAGGGTATATTGCAAGTCTCCACAAAGATGTCCTCTTGGCACAGGGTTAGGACAAAGCCCAGAAATGCTGACTGCAGCAACTGAAGCAAATCCCAAAACCACATGACCGTTCAGCAGAACACACAGATACTTGTTCTCCACACATGTATGTTGGGGTTTGGATAGGATTTCAAAATAGTTCACATTCAGCATCTTCTGTTTCCAGGATCTTATTTTATGACCCCCTTCTCTTTCAATTATTTGATCAGAAGACTTGGAAAACACGACTCTTAACTTCATTTTCCTATTCATCTCAGAATTAATTTACATGCTCTATTTGCCATTTATGTGGTGCATTTATGTTCTGTGCCTTTTTTTTTTTTAACCCCATGGTAGCAGAAATTTTAGACCTGTTTAAATTATATTTATTTGCAGGTGACTGGTAAAATGAGGATAATACAGTATGAACATGTTCCCTCTTCTTCCTGCTTTCTTTCTATTATGTTAAGTCCTCAGATACTCAAAACTGAAATACATCTTGATATGGTTTGGCTGTGTCCCCACCCAAAGGTCAACTTGAATTGTATCTCCCAGAATTCCCACGTGTGTGGGAGGGACCCAGGAGGAGGTAATTGAATCATGGGGGCCAGTCTTTCCCATGCTATTATCATGATAATGAATAAGTCTCACAAGATCTGATGGGTTTATCAGGGGTTTCTGCTTTTGCTTCTTCCTCATTTTCTCTTGCTGCTGTCATGTAAGAGATGCTTTTCATCTCCCGCCATGATTCTGAGGCCTCCCCAGCCATGTTGAAGTGTAAGTCCAATTAAACCTCTTTTTCTTCCCAGTCTTGGGTATGTCTTTATCAGCAGCATGAAGATGGACTAATACACATCTACTACATGATTACCAATATCTGTGGGCCAGTTATAAACTGCTTCATATAAATTTTGCAGTTAATAAACTGACTTAGGATTTGGTCAGTTTGGTCCCTAAATTTAAGGGAGAAAGGGTGTGTGTGTGTGTGTGTGTGTGTGTAAAAGACAGAAGAAAGATCAAAGCATACATATATCTATAGAGACAACACTAACAGCAAATAAGGAATATTCACTATGAGAAGAAGCCCAACCTATTACCCATTAAAAAAATTTAAAGCACAAATAGGTTGTAAAGAAATTTTATTTGGTTTCATTTTATTTATTTATTTATTTATAGAAGGTATCTCGCTCTTGTTGCCCAGGCTGGAGTGCAGTGTCATGTTCTTGGCTCCCCGCCTCCCAGGTTCAAGCCATTCTCCTGCCTCAACTCTCTGAGTAGCTAGGATTACAGGAATACACGGCCATGCCCAGCTAATTTTTCTGTTTTTAGTAGAGTCAGGGTTTTGTCATGTTGGCCAGGTCTCGAACCTCTGACCTCAAGTGATTTGCCTGCCTGGGCCTCCCAAAGTGCTAGGATTACAGATGTGAGCCACCATGACCGTCCAAGAAGTTTTAAAATATAGAATGCACCACAGACGAAGAGAAACGGCAAGGCTCTGTTTAATCCTCCCATTTTCCATAGATGTCATTTACAAATTCAGATAACAGCCTCCTCATACATCAGCAAAAGAGTTCTCCCACCACAAAAGCTCAGTCTTTTTTTAAATAGCAAATGAAAACTTATTAAATGTTTGAAAAATCCTGTCCCTTCAGTAAAACTCTTGTTGAAGAGTGTGCCTGTGTCATTCTAGAAAGAGTACTAACACAAACTGTCAGTTTCATGTAGATCACAATTGCTCGTGGTTTTACAATCATATTAACTTAGAAAGAAAACATACATTTTCCCCATCTCATTCTTATTACTCCTAAAAGAAGAATCCATTAGGGAGTCTGTTTAATTTTACATGTGTGAAAATTCTCTGAGCATGAGACATGGGATTCTAAATGTACTTGTTTTTTCCTTATGGTATAACTTTCTTTTTTTTTTTTTTTTCTTTGAGACAGAGTCTCGCTCTGTTGCCCAGGCTGGAGTGCAGTGGCGCAATCTCTGCTCACTGCAAGCTCCGCCTCCTGGGTTAATGCCATTCTCCTGCCTCAGCCTCCCGAGTAGCTGGGACTACCACGCCTGGCTAATTTTTTTGTATTTTTAGTAGAGACGGGATTTCACCGTGTTAGCCGGGATGGCCTTGATCTCCTGACCTCGTGATCCACCTGCCTTGGCCTCCCAAAGTGCTGGGATTACAGGCGTGAGCCACTGCTCCTGGCCTCCTTATGGTATAACTTTCTCACCAGACAAATTCTCTATCATCCAGAGTCATGCCTCAAATTATAATAGCAAATGCAATTCATGAAGGAGTGAAGTTAAAATATGTACAATAATTATTTACTACTTATATATTAGGTAACTAAAGATGTGACATCTAATCGGATCTAGCCAATTGGTTAAGTGGCAGACAGCAAAACTCTAAAAAATAAATTCTCTACTTGATTCATGTCTCTCAATTACCACATTTTAAAGTTAAGCTTGAAAGTTATTAAAAATTACAACCAAAACCCTACCACTAGCAATGATCAAAAACCAAGCCTGTGGATTTTGGATTAGTTTTAATTTCTACTGGCTTGGAAAAAGAAAATCCAAGTCCTTCTCACAAACACCTCCTCCTAATTAATCATCTTTCTAAAGTGGTCTGGTGGGGCAGAACAAAGTCAGCTTCTGCTTCAGCCACTTCAATCCTTTAGAGCCCAATTCTTGGAGCTATTTGTATATCCGGGTCTATTCATAGTTTTGAGCATATCTTGATAGGAATAGACAGATATTAACAACCTCTTCAATTCTATCAAGTAGAGCTTTGAAAATAAGTTAAGTTTCAATCCACAGAATCCAGTGGCCGAGTTAGGATTGCTGTGCTCCAACGTGCCATTCCCATGCTACCCTTCAGGTGGATACACTTGTGTTTTCAAAGACAGTCAGAGGCACACTAGGGAAGCCCATGCAGGGGAAATCTATTGGATGTCATTTAGGATGAGGCATCAGCTTAGGTGTTTTCTCCTTAGTTTTCTCATCTAAAGCAGAGCCCTGGCTTGAAGAGTTTTCTAATTGCAGACTTTTTCCCTTCCTTGGGGGCTGTATCTTATTTGCATTTTAATCATTATACTGGGAGGTCTTTCATAAATAGGATGAAAATATAATTAAATATATTTGCAGATGATTTTTGAGAATGAAAGGGAAAGGTGTTAATAATGACACCAGGAAAACAGATATAAACCAGAACTGCCTGAACAAGTATGGATATATGGACACTATAAAGCCTCTAGGGTTTTAGAAAAGAAATGAAGACTCTAATTGGGTCCATATACCACCAGTGCTGTTTGGTGAACACTTTGCCATCGTTCAAAGCCTATTCCTTTATAATTATTTTTTGTCTTTCACTTCAAATGTTCCCTGGCAAAGGAATCATCTGTTCTATCCAGCTCTCACCTTTGCAATTTATCCATCTTACATTTAGCACAAGCAGATTATATATACGTGGTCTTAAACACAGTAGAAGAGATAGTAATAGGAATGAATGAACAATCAAGTAATATTGCTGGTTTGCCAGAGAAATACCAATGTTCAAAACATTGCCCAGGTTCTTCAGAAACAGATTGCCTAAAGTTTGCTTGGAACTATTTATCCTAATTTATTTGACAGTGTCCTTAGTATTCTCACTGGTGAAATGTCTTATACAAACTAATGAATGATTATAATACCATTCGGAGAATCATCATCATTACTATGCATGGTTTATCATGTGGCATTTTTTCTTTTGGCTTGAGTGTATTTCAAGTATAAATTTTCTATTCTATAATATTTTTCATTCTAGTCTTTAAAAAGTGGGTATTGAAAACATAGATGCATTTTCCATTGTGTGATTTTTTTCCTTGAGTTTCTAATCGTTAGTAGCTACACAACCTTTGTAGATATTTTGAACTGCTTTTGATAAGTACCTTTTGCTATGCTTAGAAAGTTATGTTAAAAAAGAAATGCAAATCAAAACCACAGTGATGTACCACTTCATACCCTTTAAGATGGCTAAAATAGAAAAGATAATAACAAGTGTTGACAAGGATGTGGAGAAATCGAAACCATCATGCCCTACTGATGAAAATGTAAAATGATGCAGCCACTTAGCAAAATAGTTTGGCAGTTCCTCAAAGAGTTAAGCATAGAGTTATCATGTGACCCAGCGATTCCACTCCATGGTATAGAACCAAGAGAAATGAAGCCAAATGTACACAAAAAAATTCTTACAAATAATGGTGCTATGAATGTACATACAAAAACATTTATAGCACCATTATTTGTAAGAGCCAAAAAGCAAGAAAAAATCTATAAATTAATAAATGGATAAATAAATGAATAAATGGATCAACTAAATAGACAAAAAGAATACCTGTCAACTAATAAATGGATATATTCATTCAAGGGAATATTATTCAGAATAAAAAGAAATGAAGTATGGATATATGCTACAACATGGATGAATCTGGAAAACATTATGTTAAATGAAAAAAGCTAGTCACAAAAAAACCTCACATATTATATGATTTCATTTGTATGAAATGTCCAGAATAGGAAAATCTATGAAGACAGAAAATAGATTTGTGGTTTCCTAGGACTGAAAGGATGAGGAGGTTAGAAAATGACAGCTAAGGAGTGCAAGTTTTTTGTGGGGTAATAAAAATATTCTAAAGTTGATTGTGATGATGGACACTGAACTGTCAATACAGTAAACGCCAGTGAGTTGTATACTTTGAATGGGTGAATTATATACTATGTGAGTTTTATCTCAATAAAACTGTTTTTAAAAAAGGTAGTTAGGATATATTTTTCTTACAAAACCATAGGCCAAGAACACATTCATTCATAAGTAAGAGACGATCACAAAAATATATAAAATTAAAATAAAAGCACATTAGCAGGCAAATCAATTGCTAGTTAAATCATGAAACGTGTAACTCAGTAATGAGTGATTTCTAAAAGTCTCACATGAAGGGAGAAAACACAAATCCTAGGCGGTTAAATTCCTAGTTGAGTAATGATAAAAAGATAAGTTGCAGAGCTATGAAGATGAATTTTCATAGCTGGGCAGATCCTTCTAGATTTATTCCTGACAGAAGATCTGCTCATTAAGCCAAGAGGTAGAAATTATGGTTGAACAATATAGTAACTTTTAACCTGTTCTTGCATATGAATTTAGCATTTCCTCGACTTAGAATAGTGGTTATGAGTGTGAGATATGGAATTTAAATCAGTTTGAGCTTGAATCCTCTGTAATTTAAAAGCTGCGTGACCCAATTTAATGTTCTTCACTTCTCTAGGTTTCAGTCTCAGCATCTCTAAAATAATATGTGCTTTATAAGTTAAGTGCTATAATAAACAGAAATTCTCTTGGTGTATAATAACCACTCAATTTACTATTTTTATTATTCCTGCTTTTAAAAAATCAGATACAGGCAGTCATAGCTTGAAGCATCTTTCCTTTGGCAATAGATTTCAGGGAATCATACTGAAGTAAGCACAAATGTCTCCTAATGAGACTGAAACTTTAGTATCGAATTGCCACATGACCCCATCAGTGATGAATGAGGATAAAAATCTAAAAAGCACTCGTTAAGTTGAAAATGATACAGTATCTTATCCAATGGAAAATTATCCCAGTTATTCTGACATTGGAGAATCATGAACTGGGGCCATGAAAACATTTCAATTCTCTGTGGAGTAAGTGAACATTTATACACATAATACTTCACTATTTGCTGTGTCTCCTGATCTACTTTAAATTTTAAAATATTTTATTTTACCTTTTTTATGCTTTGGTTTTGTCTCAGAAAGTACTGGCTAACTTTTTGCTTCTTTCCCAAGCTTTTGTGTTGGAAGAAAATCTAGGAAAATCTCCAGTGTATCCTCAGAAATAACTGATAATGGTGCTTTCAAGTTTTCTGAGATTACTAATAGAAACAATGACACCATCAAATTATAAGTTATTTTAATGAAAATGCATTACTTTCCATTTTGCAAAATAGTTGAGCTATTGGAATATAGAAGTAATTATTGTTGCAAAATGAAGAGATCACCTATTTTTTAAAAATATATAACCCTTCTAAACTCAATAGGAGAAAGAACATCTAATAGCATGGCAAGGAGACATTTCAACATAATACAAAGGATTAAGACTGCTAGATCTGACATCAGACTATTGGGATTTAGTTTCTGCTTCTCTTGATTGCTAACTATGGTTTCTGGGAAATTACCTACTCTATGCATTGATTGTATTAACAGTAAAATATTAATATAGTAATAATAATACCTGCCTTATTTTCTGTTTCTGTTAGAATATGAAAATTATTTAGAAGAAGGCTTGACAGGTATTAACTGTTCAATAAAGGTGTTGTCAGTTAATATTTTTTAACTACCCAAACCAAAAGGGCAATAAAATACCCAGATTCTCTTATGTTAAGATGTTCCAATTATTTATGACTATGAATTAGAAAATAGCCTTCTCAGAGGAACAGACTATTTCGCACTGATTTTTGCAACCCTAGTATCCCCTCCAGTGCCTGAGTGTAGTTGGCAGGTAATAAACAAATGTGGACCACACCTCCCCAAGACAGGCATGCCTGGCTCTCCGAGTTTAACCTCAACTTTGAAGTCTTTGCCTCAGAAGCCCCTTTGCGTGCCACCTAGTTAAAAACAGTTGCTCACTCCCACCCTTCTCAGCTCACTACCTATTTTCCTCATATCTCTTATCACTTTCACAAATTTTCTTTTATTTGCTTCCTTATTATTTTTACCCTAGTAGGATACAAAGTTCACAGAGCTCGTGAGACTTGTTGGTGTTTTAATTTCCATCACATCAGTGCCCAGAACAGTGCTGGAAACATAACAGTTTCTCCACAGATACCTGCCAAATGAAGGAATTTATTTTTGGATGAAGACACAGTGTTATGAAATAGGACAGTAAACTGTAAAGAAGAGATACTTCTTGTTTTTTCATCTTTTGCATTTTGGGTTTTCTAGAAAGTGAACTTTGGTTTTGAGATGTTTACTGGGGAGTGTCACTTGGATCAATACCTGTGGAAGGAGAGGTGAAATGTGGGGTTGATCAAGGGAGGAACCCACCTATGATTCAGACCAGCAGCCTTGGCCATCTTCGAGTTACATTAACTCAGCTTCATAGTTTTCCTGTGTTAAAACCACATGGCCTTTTCTTCACACCTTTGCCTCAATCAGTCTTTGCATGTGGCCCACCCACAAAATGATGTAACCTTGGCAGCTCACCTCTGCAGCTGAGGTGATCTGAAAGGGCTGATAGCTGAAGGCTGTGGGGCAACAAGTCCTCCTTCCTTACAGAGGGATCTGGGTGGGACATCACATCACCACACATTCTGTATTTCCCATTCTTTTATACTTTTCACTTATTCATTCAACAAATATCAGTGTGCATTTTCCATGAGCCAAGCACCAGCTCAAGTTCCAGAATGTTAACACGGAACAAAACAAAGTCCTTTCCCTCAAGGAGCTAACATTCTAGAAAGGGAAGATAAGCAACAACCAAGCATACACGCATGTGTAATTAGTCAGGAAATAATAAGTGTAATGAGGAAAACCCCTTCAGGATTAAAGCTAGGAAGTGATATGTTAGCTGACATCTGAAGGAAGTGAGGGAGAAAGCCACACTTAAACAGTGCATACTAGGCAGTAGCACCAGCGAGTGAGAAGCTCTAATATATTCAAGCAGCAAGAGGGGGCCAGTGTGGGAGGGTTGCAGGCCAACAGGCCAGTGAGGTAATTGGGGTGTGATTTATGAGCTGTATTCTAAAGTTCATATTTGGAAACTTAGATTTTTTTCCAGTAGTTTCCTGAATTTCTGCCCAAAATTTACTCTTTTACCCTGACTAGGGATATTTAGTTTGAGATTTCATGATTCCTCCTATTTATGTACTTTTCCATGGACTTATTCGACTGTTTACAAGCAAGGGGCAAGAAAAGTCTTTGTAACCAATGATTATAATTTTATTTCACAGCTGAAATCTCCCAGATGTTTGCTGTGTTTTCCACTATCCCGAGAGAGGCTTTAGATGCATCTGCTTGAGGAATTAACATGCTACACCTCATTTTCCTTTCCCTGGAGGATGTGATCTTTTGAGAGGTTTTATTTTTAATTACTTTTCCTTTCTATTGTTAGTGTCTGTGATTTGAGATGGATACGACATCTATTTTGGTACACAGTGCTCCATAACATTTGTCACAATAGCAGAAGTACTGCTAGACAAAACTAAAACCAAAAAGGCAATGTTCTGCACTCTAATCGGGGGGAAAAATGAGTCATTCCTCCTAGTATTCTTTAGAGAAACCAGGTGGTTTTATCATAAATATTCTACTTAAACATATGTAAGTCATTATGCATCACAAAGGAGACAGGCAAACAAGATCAAAGTTCAAAACTTCAACTGGTATCAATCAAGAGAAGCAAGGACAGAAGATGGGGGTGGGATCAGGTATTCTCAAGGCCCAGGGGAAGCTAATTCACTGAATTGCAGCATCAAACACCTTGTCCCCAAAGCTCACCACAGCACAACCCAGAGCAAACTTAAGCCAACTTCAGTTGGAGAAACTTCTCCAGCATCTGAATTCACAACTGCACGCTCAATTTGTCCTGAGAGTCCTCAGAAGGATGGTTCTAGGAGAAATGGTGACTCCTTCTCATGCTTTGCTTGGGGCCTTAGAATTTACATCTATGCCAAAAGAAGTTTAGAATTACTGTCATTCAGCCAGAGATAAGGGAAATAATAGAAAATGAAGGGAAATGTTGCACAGGGTTGAACGGAAATTAAAAACTAGAGAATGATTTCTTACCAACCACATATATTCTTTTCCTCCCTGAAAGTAGGTGAAGAGTGCACTGTAATACTACGCGCTCTCATCTCTCTTTCATAACGGGAAAGACAGAAAACTGATCTTCCTTTGAGAGATTAACAAACTCTGTCTGATACACCCTCAATGGCCCTGATATGAGCTGGAGAATAGTCAGGGTCTACATAAAGGCAGCAAATTCTTCAGCAGGTGCCTTGCAAATAGCCTGCCAGCAGCTGACATTTGACATACTATCTTTGCTTTTCTACCAGAAAGAAGAATATAGAATTGAAATAACATTCCTTATTCATCCACAGCCAAGAAATGAATGACAGGGACCAAACAGCCTTACAAGGCACATAAATTAAATTAAAAGCTTGGAGCCTTTAGCAAAGACAGCAGTAAAATGGGGTTTCAGAAGTCCCAGATTTTTATTTCTCTTGTTTTTCATGTGTGCCTTCCTTTTTTAACTTTGCGTCTACCTCTGACTCCTAAATCACACCCCCACCCTTTTTTTTTTTTTTTTTTTTTTGCCTCTAGTCTTCTATGTTAGATAGGATGCTAACAGGATAGTACAAAGAAATGAGACACTGATATTGCCTGGAGAGTTAAGATGAACTTTATAGGAACGTAGGGCACAAAGTTGAAGTGAACTTGATAGATGGAAAGCAAATGGATATTCCAATCAGAAGCAAAAAACAAGAGCATGCAGTACACACCAAATAGTTTTTGCTGGGAACAGTGGGAAACTGTGCCTGTGGCAGAGGTTGGGAGATGGTGAAAAAGGAGGGGTTGTGGGTGGGCTAGGGCAGCTGCTAGGAGCCTTAGTAGAGATAATAACTTTCTTTACATGTCATGCACTCCTGCTCTGTAAATTCCTGCCTCCTCCCCATGACTACAATGTAACTCCATTCCTTAGTCCCAGTTGAAAAGTCCAGTCATTTTCTCCTGTTCTGAGATAGACTGAGTTCTTATGCTGATGGAGATGAAGTTTTGGATGAGGATGAAGAAGAAATAATCTTCTTTTGGTTCCTGCCATAAAATATAAAATTCATATATCATCAAGAGTTCTTTGCAAACAACAGAATGGTTCCATTAAGCAACTATATATATATATATTATTAGGATATTGAGAACATAACAGAATCATAAGAATATATGAACAAACTTGGGGAAATAGAAGAATCTGACTCTTTGGATCTAGTATCAAGATCTCAGGGACCATCTCCTTAGAGTGCTGCAATTGAAATGCTCAGATCCAATCCCTTTCCTTTTTCATTTGTCTTCCCTTGAGATACAAATTTCCACATGGAAATTGTGATGGACCTAGTGTAAATCACATGTCAACTTCTTTGGGGTGGGATTAGGGTTGAGGAGGGAGAGATAATCCTATGACTGCCATCCCAGCAAAACCAGTGCTAATGGGAGAAGGTCGGATATGCACCCAAAAGAAGGGATACCCAGAAGACCAAAACCAGATGGGTCCATTATAATTTGGGACAGGACGTTCATGTTTTCTATCACGATAACAAAAAATGTGATGAGGTACAATGGCTCAGGCCTGTAATCCCAGCACTTTGAGAGGCTGAGGCGGGGTGGGTGGGATTGCTGGAGCCCAGGAGTTCGAGACCAGCCTGGGCAACATGGTGAAATCCTATCTCTACAAAAAGTACAAAAATTAGCCAGGCTTGGTGGGTTGTGCCTGTAGTCTCAGCTACTCAGGAGGCTGAGGCAGGAGGATCACTTGAACCCAGGAGGTGGAGGTTGCAGTGAGCTGAGATAGCACTACTGTACTCCAGCCTGGGTGACAGAGTGAGACTTTGCTTAAAAAAAAAAAAAAAAAGTGCAGAAGAAAAAGGAAGCTGGGAGGGGGTGGGGAATAAGGAAGAGAGAGAAAATAAGTAATTAGAAATGTCAACAATCTCAGATGTCAGGTTTGCAACCCAAGGAACTCAACAAATACACCATAAAAATCAATAGCAAGCTCCTATGAATAACTACTATGTGCTAGACACCATTATAAGTGTTGCAGATATAAATCTTATTTAATAGTCTCAACAATCCAGTGAGGCATGTCAGGTGTTCCCAACCCTTTTTAAGCCTTAGAATTATCTGAGGAGCTTTTCAATAATGGCAAATAAGGGGGTAAGCTCCAAGTGTCACTGTTGTTTAAAAGCTCTTCATTTGATTCCAAATGTGAAATGGGTTAATAATCAGTGAAGGGCCAGGCACGATGGCTCACGTCTGTAATCCCAGCACTTTGGGAGGCCGAGGCTGCAGATCACCTGAGGTCAGGAGTTCCAGACCAGCCTGGCCAACATGATGAAACCCTGGGCATGGTGGTGGGAGCCTGTAGTCCCAGCAACTTGGGAGGCTGAGGCAGGAGAATCGCTTGAACCTGGGAGGCAGAGGTTGCAGTGAGCTGAGCTCACGCCTGTAATCCCAGCACTTTGGGAGGCCAAAGTGGGCAGATCATGAGTTCAAAAGATTGAGACTATCCTGGCCAACATGGGGAAACCCTGTCTCTACTAAAAATACAAAAAATTAGCTGGGCACGGTAGCACGTGCTGTGGTCCCAGCCACTCGGGAGGCTGAGGCAGGAGAATCGCTTGAACCTGGAGGTGGAGGTTGCAGTGAGCTGAGATTGCGCCACTGCACTGCAGCCTGGCGAGAGAGGGAAACTCCATCAAAAAAAAAAAAAAAAAAAAAAAAAGAAAGAAAGAAAATAAAATAAATAATCAGTGAAGTAGACATGATCAACACCTCTATTTTTCAAGAGGAAAAATTCAGCTCAGAAAGGTTAACTAGCTCAATAATTACATGATAAAGCCAGTCTGGCTCTAAAATTTGAGTTCATACACTATGTGGTGGCAAAAGCATCCTCTGGCTTAAACATAAATGGATTCAAAGCCTTATGCTCCACTTAATAAGTATTTGGTCTTGAGCAAATAATTTAACCCCTAATTACTCAGTTATTAAGTGGGCATAATAGTAACTACCTCACTGTGCTTGTGTGAGGATTCCAGAAAATCAGATGCACGTAACATATAAGGTGCTCAGTAAATGGCAGTTACTATTCCTTATACTGAGATATCAGTATTATTAACAAGCTCTCAGGTGGATACAGAAAACCTCTCTCTTGCCAGGATTTGCTTGTTTCCTCCCTGTTGTAAGCTGCTACCTTTTTCATTGCACATAAACATTGAATTAGCGGAATATAATATTATATATAATTCAGGTCTACTTACTCTAACCTGAGACCTTGAGCTCTTTTCATTTCTAATATATATGTATTAAGTTGAAATCATTATATTCAGAACAGGATTTTAGGCAAAGTCTGGAATTTTAAATGAAATCTGCAACTCATCCTATGGAAAGTGTCTTCTGAAAAAGACGTGTACTCCATTATCTACTGATGTAATTGGCATTTACTTGTTTTTGTTGGTTTCAGTCTGACCTTCCCTAAAACTTCTCTCTTTCGTTTCCATTACTTTACTTGTGAGAAAATGTGGTCTGATGGTTACACCTGGAGGCAAGAAATGCCGTAATTCTAATTCCATCATCTAATCCCAATTGACTCTCACTGGGGTCCTTGAAAATTAACAATTAATAATTCTAAGATTTGTACCTACAGAGTAAATCAAATTATATAGTAAACCTGGTAACATTTTGAGAAATAAGGCATTAACATATGAAGATTACAAATGAATAAAATGTTTATATTTGCTTTGAGCACCATACTTCCGAAATGGCAGCAATATCTTTAAACAGCAGCTATTCTGAAAGGACTGTCTAGTCTTCCTGTCAACAAAGGAAGCTCAAGAGAAGAAAAGTCTTTGCTCAGTACGAACAAATTCTGCTCAAGGTGTACATGGGAATAGAGATGTGCAATATACATGGCTTACCATATACAATGCGAGCAGTTGTAAGGTAGAGCAGGGTATATGAAGATATCCAACACTAGTCTCAATTTAACTAAAGTACTGATCCATTGAGTAGTGGGAGTATTTTTAACTATGGTGTCTTGTATAGTTTCAGTAAAGTTTAGGAAAAATTGAATAGTGAAAATGATGACTTTGAAAAATCGAATAGTCAATTATTGTGACTTTGGAGGCAATATAGTGATTTTGGAGGCAATATAAAAATATAACCATACATGTTGCTATTCCAATATCACATTTCTGCAGTTGTTAGATGCATAGATATTACTGTTCACACGGCAGATAAGGATGAAAAGTGAAAAAAAGTAGCCATTAATGTATTTCAAATATGCCAACAATTAAAGTTTATTATCTCAATTCAAGATGCCACTGTCAACGATTCAAAACAGTATTTGAGGAACCCATTAAAATTAATTCCTTTACATCATTCTTAATATTTAGCATATTATCTTCAGTTTTCAGTAGAGCAAGAGAACATATTTTAAATGTTTTCACCTAATACATTTATGCTTTATAAAACAAAGTAGTATGAAATATCATTAATATTATTTGTATTTCTTTACTAAAGGCATTACATTAATAAATGTACCAAATAATTGTTTTTTTTGCTTTCACTCATTAAAGTGAAATTACATGTTATTTTAAAAATGTAAGTGTTAAGCCTTCCCTTCCATCCATTCTCCTTTCCCCGTAATGCAACTCAGATTGCCTCAAGGACGTGCTGTAGCTTTGTAAAGTAATGTTTTGCTGATACAGAAGACAGTGATTCAAACATAGATTAAATTTCACTCTATAATCTTCAGGACATTTTAAAAATAGAAATTTGTTTGGAAAGTAGTAGTTTGGTGTTTACTGAACCTCAAACTTTCAGAAGGAATCTTTGATCTCTTATTCCCTCTCATAAATCTCTCAGCAACAAACCATATTTCAGTAACATTAAAAAAAAAAGATCACAACTTTCCCTTTTACTGTACAAAGAATTTTCTCTCTGCTAGACCTTTTTAAAACAGTATCTCATCTAAAACTCCATAATATGAGTATCTTCCTGGAGTTAATTATCATAATGCTTTCATCTTTAGGACAAGCGAAAGTAGGAAATAAGACAAAAAATTTAAAAAGGAAAAGGAAAAAATTTTCAGATGTTTTCCTGGGAGTTTCATTTTCTAAACTTAATTCATACTTGAAAATAATTTCCTATTCATCTTCTTTGTGATTTGTTTTGAGACTGTATGAAAGGTTAACTAATTTTTTTCACTTCTTTTCCTCCCATGAATCTGAGTTTTCCTTTGCAGAACTGATTAAATACATTTGAAGGCTATTGTGATATTTTTCTGATAATCTTGGAGAAAAGCAAAATAAAACCAAAAAGTCCTGTAAACCATATTATACAAATAATAAAAAGCAATTCGGTGTATGTGTTATACTGAAAAATGATTTCTATTACTTTTGTTCCTTGCCCCATTGCTGTTTGAGCAACTCTGCTCCTTTCTTTCCTCTCAAACGGAGCAAGTCATCACATAGCCCCCTCACGCTCACTACAGCAGCCTCTGGAAACACTGGCAGCGGCACCCGCAGAGCAAATGCAGCTCTCCTGAGCGAGGACCACAGGGCAAGAATTGTTTTTAATGTGGGTGTACATTAGTCTCGTTACTTTTGAGTCAAATAAATATAGGAAATTAAATTATGATTTACATAAGAAACAGGAACTTTTTAAAAGTTTTTCTTTCTTTTTTTATTTGGTTGCCTTCATAAGTGGTTAAGAAATAATACTGAATTATATACTTGCATCATTTTGAGGAATTCCACTTATGATGTTTGTGAGGAATTTGCAGCCATTAGTTAAGAATTTCAATTATACTTTCATCGTTAAAAACAACTAAAAGTTAGGTATTCAGATAATAAATTGAAATCACTTGGAATCAACTACTTGTTCTGTGAAGACCATTACTCTTCAAAAGACATTTTATGTCTGTGCTATATTGAAATAACAGTGAGGTGTTATTCAATTCATACTTGAAAATAATTTACTTCATCTTCTTTGTGATTTTTTTAGGTATATTGTTTTAAAAAGTAGATTAATAAATCAATTAAACATTGCATTCTCAGGTTGTCTCACAAGCATAAGAGTCCAAAACATCCCTAAAATAAAAATCAATTTACACATTTTAAAAGTGGTGTTGTTCTAGTTCACCATTTAAAATATGCTGTGTGTCATGGTTTGTATCTTACCAATTGCCGTTTTTATAATTTATCAGTGTCAGTGTGTCCATTCCACAAAAAAATCACATGAAAGATATATTTCTTGGGCCAGTGTGTATTTGGCCCTAATTTTTTAAAAATGAGAGGAAGTGCATAGGTTTTGCATGAATATACATGGGACAAATGAAACAGATCTGTGATGAAGCAAATTGCTTGCATGTGTGGCTTTATCTTTATAGCTAAGTGGCTTACTCAGTCAAGCATGTAAGCTGAACTTGACTTCTGCTCTAGAAATTATCCCAACCTCTGCCATACTGCCCACTATAACTCTCAACTCTGCTAGAACAACTTCACTCTGCACACTTCACTGTGGCAGATACTGTGCTATGCTGTGTTCTAGACACTGCAGGTACCAAGGTAAGACATACCCAGAGGGCTCACAGGGTAGCAGGCACAAGTAGTTACGAAACAAAGCAGAGGAAAGCATAATTTATAAAGTTCATGGGGATTCGAAGACCACAGAGATTCTGCACCAATTTAAGGGGGTAAAGGGGCAATAATAATTTCTTGGAGGACTCTTTCAATAATACGGAGGATTTCAAATGGTGAAGATAGTGGAGAAGTTGAAACACCAGAAAACCCAGGAAAAGGAGGTAGGGAGGAAGACTTTAATGGTAGGCTAGGGATAAGCAATAGGATTAGCAATGTGTTTTACCTTCATTTCTCAAGCAAGACTTGAGCCAATTAACCATGAGCAAGACTGCTTTGCCATGGTAAGAAGCACTTGTTAACAATTAAAAATGAAAATCTCTTTCACATGACTGGATACAGCTCTTTAACTCAGTTGAATGGAGCATTCAATGTCAATATAATTTGATGATATTACTTAGGACTGGTTTTTATTGCTTTATATATTTTAAAACTGAACATTTTCTTTCTATATATCCAATTATTTTGAGTGTAAACTAATTGGGGAAACAATATTCCAATTGGCCATTTTGGTTTATTCATGAAATGAACATGAGTGGTGTCTGTACTCTACCAAATAATTTGTTTATTCAGAGTAATACATTTCTGGAAACTTTATAGACCCCAATCCAAATTTCTCATCATTTTCATTTTTCTATTAGCATTTTTCATGTTATTAGGAATCAAAACTAATCCATAAATAATACTTCATAGGAATCGTATTTCATGTGTGTGATTCCTCTGGTCTGAAATGTATTGAGATTATATCTGAACCTATGTCTATTTTGTTTACTCAAGAGAAGGAGTGAATTTTATCATATCTTTTGATTTGATGTTTTCTACAGTTTTATAGCATCACATCACCATTCTTATTATTTATCAGAAAACAGTGATCATCCAGATAAAATATTTTGCCCTCAAGCTAGTAAATGGCATGGCCATTATTCAGATATAGGCCTATTAAATTCCAAGCTGTGTATTATTTCCACTATATTACAATGTCTTTCTGAAAGAAAAGAAAGTATAAGTAAGACCTCACATGCCAAATTGCAGTGTTTTGTTTAGATATGGACAAGCAAAATTATTTCTGGGATTCATTTATCATTGGTGTTTTGTTTATCCTTTTAGGTTGGACATAGTGAAATTTTAAGGTCTTAAACAGGCATTGCTTATTTCATAAACAAAAGAAAGCAGTTAACAGATATTCACTCAGATCATATGTATCCTGAAATTGGTAAGGCACTAAATATTTCACATCAACAGGGATAAAATCTCAGCAGTGTTTGAGATTGGAACATCCAACATTTTTTTCCCAAATCTGAAATTCATTTTGCCAAGGAATTTTTCCCTTAATTTAAAAACCATGTTTTGTGTAAAAGATAATAGAGAAGTATAATTCAAATATTTCTGATTCATTTATGGTCAGGCTCATATATATAAAAGTATCTCAAGGACTAAATAAAACATTTGGAGTTTTTAAACAAATACAATGTTTAACAGAGTGGGGTGTAAATTTATTCAATATTAAAGAACTTAGGGTTAATTTAAAACCCAGAAACTACAGATAACATATGTCACACAGAAGTAAGGAAGAAGGGGAGGAAGAAAAGCTGGAGTGAAAGGATAGAGAGAGGAAGAAAAAGGGATGGGGAAAGGATAAAAGGAAGAAAAGAAATAAAAAGAGATGGAAGATAATTACGTCTCTGTTATTTTCATACTGCTTTATGATTTTAAATATACTTTCATATGTATTACTTCACATTTCCTCTACTTTTCAGGTATACTACTTCATATTTCCTAACAACTTCGAGTGTGATGTCACAATTTCCATTTTATAGCTAACTGAAAAGATGCAGATTGTTTATGTGAAGAGCTTAGGGTCACACAGGGAGTTGAAAGACAGCTCCCTTAAAATCTTTCTGAAACAATTTGGGCTATAAATGGTAGTGTGGCTGTGATTTTATCAATCTTCTTAAGCAACGGCACAGCTGTATCTTTTGCACAGTGGTTCTCAACTTGAGTGTGCCTCAGACTAACCTGGAGGCCTTGTTAAAACACAGATTGCTAAGCCCCATCCCCAGAGGCTCTGACTCAGGAGGCCCAGAATGAGGCCCAAGAACTTACACCTCTCTCAAGTCCTCGGGTGAGACTGATGCTGCTGGTCAGGAGACCGCCTTTGGAAACTGCCAATTTTGCCAACCCTCTGGAGCTTTGGCCTCTGCGTAGGGATGAGCCACTGGGATGCGATGTGAGCCACTACTGCTCGCATCATACGTGAGCTAAGACTAGAAATAGGAGCTTAAATTTAGAATAAAATCTGATTTTTTTTCTCCCTCATTTTTAGACCTTAAACCAAGAAGAGTTCCTTTTAAAATTGGCCTGGGTGGCAGAGGCCAGAACATACACAATTCAACAATAACTTGCACCACCCACCTCCAATTCCCTGCTCTGCAGGACCATCCTGACTTCCACAGTGACCCGAGCACTGGCATTCCAAGGACTCAAATGACCACCTTCCTCGCCCTTCAATAAAGCTGCCTGGAATTCTTCTAAGTAACACTTATTCCTACACATTAGGGAATTTTCACCTCACATTTCCCTTGCCCAAGAGCAAAAAGCTCAGGGAATGATTGGCTTTTCAAGCTAAAGAGTGGGAGAGCCTGGGGCGGTTGAAGACAGTCTGGGTAACATTTGAGGGGAGGAGAAATGCAAGTCCAGAGGTGGGGCTGCGGGGCAGGAGGGAGTGGACAGCCAGAGTAATAGGGCTACGGTGTTTGGAAGATGTGGGAGAAACATTCTGGAAAGACAGAGGGGAGGCACAAAGACAAAGGTGGCTTGCTTGCTCCGACAGCTGAGTTTACCCTGACAGGCTTCTGTGTTCACAGTGCCACCCTGCCCTTCCAGCCAGAGAAGGGAACCGGTTGATGGGTCAATCTTGAGTAGGTCAGATTAATTTTTTTCAGGGCAAAAGAAAACGCTGAAAAAAAGAGCTTAGCTAATGTTTCCAGGGCATCTTGAGAAAAGTATAATCTATAGGAAATGAGAGTATTGATAATATTAGACCCTAAATAATACTAAAACCATTTGAGTAAAAACAATGATAAGACTTTGGGGCTGCAGGACTGTGTCTCTGAGTTTGGGGCCTGTTCAAGAAGTCCTGCAAGAAAGGAGAGCCAGTTTTACCTTTAGAAAAGCTCCTGTACTATTTTCTTAGTTTGTAACTTTAACAGACAGAAGTTCAAGTTCTTCATCCCGAGTCAGGGTGATGTGAGGAAACTGTGACTGTGAATCTCACTGTCATTTATTTTTCTTCAGTGTCTCTCAGTGAAAAAAATATTTGGATGAATGACAGAAAGCATCCTGAACTGTGCACCTGCAAAAGATATTTTACACATTCCTTTTTGGACATTTTGTTATTTTCCTCTAAGCCGATAGCCTTTCCATCTTGTGCAGGAAAGATCATTAAGTATTTCATAGGCATAAACATTTCATCAAAACTTTTGGTACTTCAGTTGTAATATTGTTATTGTACTACATAAATCTAAAATAAAACCAGCTTCTCTGCTCAGTACCTATCAGCCGCAATTTAGGGGAAGTGCCTTTATATTTATACCCTATGGGCCCAATCAGGTAGAAAGAGAATTATTCTTTATCTTCTCTAATGTCCCCAAATCTCCCAGGTCACAAGTCACAGAAGGGCAATGTGGTAGCATTCTTCCAGGGACTCAGCAGATATATCCTCAAAGTACTTTTGTCAAATACATTATTGTAATCATTGTGAATCCTAAAATGTTATTATTAACAGTATAGTTATATGTTGTCAATTTTTTTTTGGATTATGAATCATTTTTGTAAGTAATGTGTCATTTGATTATCTCAAAAATTCTATCAAGTTATCCCATTTTGTGGGTCAAAGAACTAAGGTTCAGGAACATGAAGGGACTTGCTTCAATTAATTGGTCAGGATGTGATGGCAGGGAGATTTGGAGAGGCTCCAGGGTCCAAGGTTGAGCCTTTGTGCTATTCTATGTCGCTTGGCTTCTGGCAGAGCACAGATCTTAGATGTTTAGCTCTTCAGTCACAGGATGGAGAGGAGGGAAAGTTAGAAGCACGGAGTCAGTCCTGTTGTCTAGCACTGATTTTCAGAATCTTCCCCCACCACTTCATCTTCCTCCTTGTTCTTTTCCTGACCAAGCCTTAATTGACCAGTTGACCTTCTAGTTAAGGACCAATTCCTTCTGGCCCAGTGCTACAAGGACATTAGCAATCCCACTCCTTCACGAAGCTGATTGTGAGTCATGCCAATTCCTCCTCCAGGCAGAACCAGGGGTGGGCACTCTTTCTGAGCTCTGCGTCGAACATGGGGACCTGTGATGCAGTGTTTTCAGCTCCCGCCGGGAAGATGCAGAGGGTGATTTATCAGTGACAGTCAAAAAAGCTGGTTCTGCTTCTTTCTAGAGACAGATGCAGGGGCCTAGATGTTGTTATTAATCATTCATACACGGTTCTGTGTTCAAAATAGCAGTGTTTAAATATTTCAGAACAGGTCCAGCCTCATAAAAAGTGGGTTATGGGCTGTCATGGTAATATTTCATCTCCTTCACCATGTTGTGGCCGAGAGAAATAAGCTGTCAATGTCACTTGCATCCCTGACCCTCCAACATGCCAGGGCACAGCAGCCAATGGAGTGTGCTGGCAGCAAGGCAAGGGGGGGAAAGGCAGGACTACTCCATCAAGATACCACCATGAACCAAAAGGGCAATTTTCCCACATTTAGGCTGCCTGTTTGGGTTAACTATCAACCAAAGACCTTTGTTTTTAAACAGAACATTTTGTCTCTTTCACATTTGATAAATAAAAGCCTTAGACTGAAATTCTTTCTGCTTTTACTGCTTCCTTTAAGTTTTACCTCATGACATTTTGGATAGACTGAATGAAATCATAGTTTATTTCCCTCCCTATTCTGGTGCCTACCCTGCCACCCACCTTTCCCACTTTCCCAGTTCTCTGAACCTGTTTAGGGAACTGTTTAGGGAAGATAGTATTAACCTAATACCATCTGAGGAACACCTGCCTGTATTATCACTACTTTACTCTGAGTTAGAAGCCCCGTGCCTTTTTCAATAACAAGAAGAGGGAGAAACCATTGTGAAACACACTACTCAGGGCCGGGTGCAGTGGCTCACACCTGTAATCCCAGCACTTTGGGAGGCCGAGGTGGGCGGATCACCTGAGGTTGGGAGTTCGAGACCAGCCTGACTAACATGGAGAAACCTCATCTCTACGAAAAATACAAAATTAGCTGGGCGTGGTGGTGCGTGCCTGTAATCCCAGCTTCTCGGGGGGCTGAGGCAGGAGAATCGCTTGAACCCGGGAGGCGGAGGTTGCGGTGAGCCGAGATTGTGCCATTGCACTCCAGCCTGGGCAACAAGAGCAAAACTCCATCTCAAAAAAAAAAAAAAAAAAAGAAACACACTACTCAGAAAGGACAGTTTAGGCTCATGATAGGAAAGCAGTCTGCAGCCAACAACAACAGTAAAAAAAACAAGAATGAATTTCAAAGAGTGTGGTATCTGGAAAGTAAACTAAATGCCATTTGAGAGTCAAGTCTTACACTTGTGTTTTAATCTCCCTCTTTTCTTACACAGCTTCATAGCTATGAAAAATAGTCAATAATATTTGTATTTGCTTCTCTATTCGTTTTTTTCTCTCCAGCTGATGATAATCTGGCTTTCCTCAGCAATGCCAGTGCAAGTGAAATATTAAAATAACCACCAACATGGGGCTATAATAGCAAGTGGACTCTGTTGCTCTGGGAGTCACCCTAACACTGCCCTAGTTTGGTGGTGATGTTTTGGTAGTCAATCAGTATTTCCCAAGGGAAAAAAGTAGGATGCTAATGTAATCTTCAGTCCACATATGCATTAGAATCAATTCCAAGCATGTGCAGGTTGTCATTCCTACTGGGTGTCTTTGCTAGGCGTGGACAGTGAAAGAAATTTTCGGTTTATTAGAGAGAATCCAATCCTCAGCTGGCCAAATAATGACAAGACTGCTTTGGGAACTGTAAAAGTAAGAGGCAGTCTAGGAGAGGGATTCCTAGAAAACCAAAAAAGATCTTGAGATAAACATCTTGAATTTCTCTATAGGTGAGACTTCTGACATTTCTGAAAGAAGCTGAGGGTTCAACCAATATTATTAACCAAGAAAGTGAAATGAGGACACTATTAAGAACTAGGAAGAAACAGGGAGACTCACACGTCTAACTGGACCCGTTTATATTTGACATGTAGAGTCTATAGTAAGACTTCTGATTTGAGGAATTCTTAACAAATTTTCTATAAAAACACCAAAATTCTAAAGCTAGGAGCCAGGTTTCTTGCACACTTTTCATAAATCATCTTTTAATTATTATTATTATTTAGTTTTTGATTTGGAAAAGAAAAATGCCGTTCTACCTTTAGGCAGTTGGCTCAAAATGCTCAGCTCTGAGAAGAGGAGGAAAAGAAATGAAGATTTAGAGATTTTAGGGATCCTGTATTAGGACAGATTCCACTGAATAGACGGAAGGATTTCTCTTAATAATATTCTTCCTCATTGGAACCTTTTGGCCATTATAACTGTTATGTTATGGTTTTGTGTGTATCCATTTCAGGTTATGCCCCTCCATCATCTGATCATCTTTTCCTTAAGAGCACAGATTGTGCCTTATTCATTATATGCCCTTTAAAGCGCTTAGCACTAGCTTCCAGTAAGTGTTTAATAAATATACATAATCTTTGCCCAAATGCCCTAGAAAAAAAAAGAGCCTGGGGCATAATATTATGTGTTAGTACTTCATTGGGGAGTGCATTCTCAGGGAAGCAGGAATATAGATAAAGGGGAGAGAGGCAGGGAAGGGGAGACAATAAATACAAAGAGTGCATGACCTAGCTGGCCACTGCTTGAAATCAAGCATCACCAATTGTTTGATCTTACGGAACTGTCTTTAGAACGAACATGTGGATAACACATCTCAGGACAGCCCTTCCAGGGAAAAGAAAGAAGATGAATTTTTAAAATATCTCCTGTCTCTCATTTGGCAAAGATTTGCCACATACATAGCTCCCCTACATTTCCAAGTTGCATATGCCCAAGCCCTGAGTATGCCTGCAGCCCTTCTACCCAAAACAGGGGTTCTGTTAACCTGCAGCAACAGGTAGACACAAAATTGATTGGACCACTATCATAGCATCAACTGGGACAGAACAAGTGGACAAGGACCTGGAAGACATGTGAGACCAAGAGAATCTCAGGTGGGGCTGAAGAGGTATCTGATATTTTGCTCACAAATTTGCTGGAGCTCTCAGACTGAGGACTGCCTGAAAAAGCAAGATCCCATAAAACTATCTTTGAGGTTTACTGGGACAAATGTCACTTGACAGTTCCTGTGCTATATGGTTCAGGTACTGTCTTGGAACATTTTTTTAATGACAAATTTTCCTAACATTCAGTACAATGCCATTTACACTCTATATGAACCATATTTCCTGTGACATATATGTACCAAAAAATGATGCAACATAGTCCTGAGGTCAAGTTTATCAACTGAACATGATATAGTGGAACATACTGCTAATAGTACAAATGCTCATTCCTCCTTGAGAGTTTCCAATAGTAAAAAATCCAAGAGAATGTTTACATAAACACAGATAAGCATGGTGGGTCAGCACATTTCTTCCATACAGATAAATACAATCTAAAACTTATCATGTCAGCTTCTACTCTGATCCTGACAGGAGATGAAGATGCTTGGATAAGAGAGAATTGTTTTTAAATTGTTCACATACAAAGGGGTGGATAAACATCCATACGATTGTATTGGATACTAGAGTTACTTTACTGTGAATACAAACCCACTGAAGAGAGTGGTTACCTAGGTCTGGGAAAATGCAGGAAAGTTTCAAAAAGAGGCTTCATTTAAGCGAGGCTTTAAAGAATAAAGAAATTCTCTAGGAGGCAGAGAAAGGGAATGGCATTCTAGACATAAACAACAGCAAGAGAGAAGGTCTCCTTTCCAGTAAACATAGTACTTATTGAACTAAGAAACATCTACTCATCTACGAACCTTGTATGCATACGATGTTAGGGACTTAACAGTTTCTCTCATCCAAACCCAGGACTTGAATTTGAATTTGAATTAGAATGAGGAGAAAGGATTGGTCCAAAGAAGCATTAGAATAAAAGCTAGAGAGGGTACTGGTACTGAGTCCCCAGGCACATCCAATGACAGAAACTCTCCTTTGACGTCTCTGCTTCTTGCCCTTGGGTGATCAAGCCCCATTACCATTGTCTAGTTTCCCAGTAGGACCTCAATTGTTAACATTGCGTTAAGTGATGGGGGATGGTCATGAGCAAAGTGAAGGCATGGAGAGTTTCAGAAAATCCTGCCGGGGATGAAAATTTCCCTGGGTTCTACCTACCCACACGCCTTAACTAATTGAGCACAACCGTTGTGCTAGAGTCCATTATCTCTAGTGATTATTTTTATATATTATATGGTAACTTCTAAAAATCATAAACATTTTAAAAGATTTTCGTTTTTTCTTTTTGCAAACTAGTAAAAATGCATTGCCTTTTTCTTTTCTACTTTTGAGACAGTCTGGCTTTGTCACCAGGCTGGAGTGCAGTGGCGTGATCTCTGCTCACTGCAACCTCTGCCTCCCGGGTTCAAGCAATTCTCCTGCCTCAGCCTCCTGAGTAGCTGGGACAGGCACAAGCCACCATGCCCAGCTAATTTTTTTGTATTTTTAGTAGAGACGGGGTTTCACCATGTTGGCCAGGATGATCTCTATCTCCTGACCTCGTGATCCACCCGCCTAGGCCTCCCAAAGTGCTGGGATTACAGGAGTGAACCACCGCGCCAGTCCGCCTTTTTCTTAATTTTGTTTTTGACCATTGATTTATATACATACTTATTTAAAAATTTTTAGAACAGGATTAACGTCTTCTTCGATTCAATAATCCTCTAAAGTAGCATGGTAAACAGAAAGAGGGAAAATCTTATTTGAGAAAATTCTACAAAAAATGAGGAGTATATTTTTAAAAAGTGTTAACTTATATATTGCCTTCTCCATTAAAAAAAATTCTGATTACCTTAAGAAAAACTGTATACAACTTTTTAGATGAAAATAATATATTATGCAACCTCTATTTTTTTTTTTGAGGGTGGCGTTGGAATCCTTAAATAGGTTGCATTTTACTTTTAATTGACTTCTGAACACTCATGTGCTGTGCTGGTGATATTTACTAAAGAGTAATAATTTATCTTTTATTAGCTTAGAAATGTCATAATATTGAAGCGCCACAGCCAAATTTCTGTGGTGAATATCAACTACTTTTGGAACATATTGTTTACCTATTCTATCAAGTGTCAAAAATTTTGCTCAAGAAAGAAATGCAATTTCCTGGACTATGAACCAACTTTTGGTGCATAGACACGTATCTAATATACTTAATGTTAAATCCTGAGGTACTTGCATATCAATGTATTAACAAAAACCCAGAATAGCTCCTTTAACTATTTACATACATTTTACAACTTCCCTTTTGATTCAGAATTGCTTCACCCATAATTTTTGTGCTTTTCAGAGCATTACAACAATGTGATACAATGGGGGTTGTTGTGAAAACCACTAGATCATTTCACCTACTCCAAAATGCAGGGGCAGCTTGCTTGCTTAAGTGTCTCAGGCAGATGGATCATATTAATGTCTGTGCACTACAGCTTGCACTGGCTACCAGGGTGTTTCTGGATGCAGTTCAAAGGTTTGACTTTGATCTATGAAGCTGTATACATTTTAGGCCAGGAACTATTTATCCTAAAATCACCCATAGTGGGCAAGATGAAACAGGGAACCATTGTTGAAGCTGCCAGCATCATAATTCAAAGTGAGTAGCTTTCTCAGTAATGTCCACCAAGTTGCCATTACCTAAGGAATTCAACTGCACTTCTACTATCCTCTTAACTGTATAGTCTAATGTGGAAGATAAAAGTATAACTTTCATATAGCATAATATCTCATGTATTATGACTAAATAAAGTTAAATACTTTGATATATTTAATTTACATGTTAATATCTTACATATCCTCATTAAAGTATGTAACTTTTTTAAAGAAATGGAACATCTTAATTTCAGGTCAAGTTTTATATGCATAAGGACTTATCACTATTAATGTAGATCCTCAAAATTAAAAAAAAAAAATCCTTAGTTTTTTAAAAAAGGAAAAGTGATTGAATGTATATAAGCCAAAAGAACAAAAATAATTAAAATCGCCCATCATGCTACTGATGCAGGGCAAGTAAGCCCCCAAATTGGGGCTTAGCCCAGGTGGGTTCTTGGCTTCACACAGGAAAGAATTCAAGGGTAAGCTGGTGGGGTTAGGCAGCAACTTTTATTGAAGCAGCAGCAGAGGTGTTATTCCTTGCAAAGCAGGGATACCGCATAAACAGTGTACCCAGAGCAGTGGCTCAAAGGCAGTTCTGCAGTCATATTTATACTCACTTTTAATTATGTACAAATTAAGGGGCAGGTTATGCAGAAACTTCTAAAAATAGGGTGGTAACTTCTGGGCCATCAGGTTATTGCCATGGAAAGGGATGGCAACTTCTGGGTGTTGCCATGGCAATGGTAAACTGACACAGACCTAGTGGGCATATCTTACGAGGAGGTGCTTTTGCTTCCTCCCTGTTTGAGCTAGTCTTCAATCTGGTCTAGAGCCTGAGTCCTGCCTTCTACCTCACTACCACCCAGATTTTGTACAAGGTTTATAATGGCTTTGAATTCAGCAAAAGGCTAAATCTACCATTAACCAAGTGAAGAGACATTCATTTAACTCCTTATTTATTCATTTATTTATTAACTAAAGCAGTGCTACAGACTGGGTCAAAAAGACAGATGAGACTTGGAACCTAGTCTAAATTAAGAGGAATCATGTCAATAATTAATCACAATATACATACTATAGTGTTGTAATAGTAATAGTTGAGGAATATTTAAACGAGTGTAGCGGCCCAGATGACTTAGTAACTAACTCAGTCAGAGGCAGTGAAAGTAAAATTTAAGGAAACTTAAGCTAGATCTTGAGGAATGAATTCAACTGTATCAGACAGAGCTAGGTAGAAGAAAGAGGAATAGCACTAACTCTGGTACTAAGGTCTGGATTTATATTCTAGGCTCTACTTGACACCTGTTATCTAAATGGTCTGCAAGTTACTCTGTGCTTCAGGTTCCTCCTTTCTAAAAAATAAGGATAATATTTACTTCAAATAGTAGCTTGGGGTTTACATGAATTCATCTACCTAAATACTTAGAACAGCATTAGCTACTGTTATAGACATGTGAAACATCATGACACATTTCAGAAACTGTAATTATTTGGGCCCTTGAGTACAGAGAGAGCTGGGGATTTGCAGAAAATGAGGCTAGAGGATAAGTATGGGTCAGATAATGAACAAGCTTAATTACTTGCAATGATAAGGAGTTTGGACTTTATCCTCAAGGCAAAGGAGAGCCAAATGAAATCTATAAGACAGAGGGGTAATGTAATACAATTTTTGTATAAGCAAAATAACTCTGATGGTAGTGGGGAGAAGAGAATGGATGTTAGGAAGAGACTAGAGGTGGGGAAAATCGTTCAGAAACAAATCACTACCACAATCATGCATTATCAGCAGTTATGGAAGTTCCCTTTGCATTTTTCCACATTTTTAATGAAAAGCTGAAAAAAAAAAGCTCAAATTGACGTTACCCTAATAATGGAAAGAAAGAAAGAAAAAGGCAAACAATGTAATAAAAAAACTCATTAATGCTGTTTTCTTTTTTTTTTTTTTTTTGTTGAGACAGAGTCTCCCTCTGTCGCCCAGGCTGGAGTGCAGTGGCGCAATCTCGGCTCACTGCAAGCTCCGCCTCCCGGGTTCACGCTATTCTCCTGCCTCAGCCTCTCCAAGTAGCTGGGACTACAGGCGCCCGCCACCATGCCCGGCTAATTTTTTTGTATTTTTAGTAGAGACAGGGTTTCACCATGGTCTCGATCTCCTGACCTCGTGATCCGCCCGCCTCCGCCTCCCAAAGTGCTGGGATTACAAGCGTGAGCCACCGCGCCGTTTTCATTCTTCCTTTCCTATAAAATACTCCACGTATCTCCAAAGCTCTATTTGCATCCCACCTCCTTGAAGTCTCCTCTAAGGATTCCAGGCCTAGGGCCAGAGCTATGCTTCATTCAAATCTCCAGAGAACTAAGCAGAGCTGTAGATCTAAATATATTTAGAAACTGACAAATAGCTTCTGATTAATTAACATCAAGAGAGGTGTTTAGGACAAATTTCACTGAAACGAGAATGGTGTGCCCTCTGGAAAGGAGGAAAAAAAACCTAGCATTTTAATGAAATAAGATGACCAGCTTTACTAGAATCAAAATCTAGAATACCTACGAGCATAATTTAACTATGAAAGAAAAAATTGCCTATGTATAATTTCTTTCTCTCATTCAGGGGCATGCAAAACAGCACTTGTGTTTTGATTTGTTTTAGCTTTTCAATTTTGTATATTTGTACAGTTGTCAGTAAACCTCATTTAATTATTATTTTACAGTATTTATTGGAATAAATTAAAGATATTTTACTACACACTGGTACTTTCTACTCAGATGATATTTATAGGAAAAGTAATCAGTATTTTTCTAACACATTTCTACTGCAACAATTGGCAGAGATTAGAGCCATTCACACGTAAAATATAAGTAATTTTTTCCCTTAAAATATGAAATCTCCTTCTTGAACCTAATAAACGTTGATTCACGTTCTCCAGTATTTTTAAACCTAAAGAACACTTCTTAGTCTATATTAAAAAATAGCTCCACACTTTCTCTAAAGGAAATTCTACTCCGGGGAAATGTAGAAAGGAAAATCTCGGGTGAGTAGCAAGGGCTGGGAATAACTGAATGGCGATATGTCTCTGAATTAGAAGTTGTAATAAACCAGCTGCTCGATCTGGTATAGGGCTTTTCATGCTAAGGCTGGGTAGTGGAAAATGTTAAGGAGAAATTTTCCATTCATCTCGCATACTTCATTGCTTAGAAATATGAACCACCTGTAACAGGAGCCCCAGGGGATTAACAAAAGTCGTGCAGATTACCCATTAATGGCTCAGACCCCCTTCTGTTTGAAATTCAGCCCTTTTTTTCTCTCTGAACATTTCATGATCTCCTCCACTAATTATTTGGAATTCGTTTGTAATAAATGCCTTATGTTTCCCCTACTGAGGCATGCTTGTTCACTAACATTTCACTTTCTCTGTGTGATGTGAGTACCAAAATAGAATTCCAAATGAAGAAAAGATAAACTTTGGGTTGAGTTTGTGTTTGCTTTAGAAAAGGAGAGAAAATAAAAGTGTTTATTTGGGCTGGGCTGAATGGTCTGGTCATTGCATTTTCTCTGGTGATTCTTTCATTTTCTACTTCACTACAGACAGAAAAAAAATATATATATTTTAATTCTTGGGGATAATCAAACTTGTCATTGAACTGAGTGTACAACGTCTTAAAAATTATTTTAAAGCTGCCATTCTATTCTTTATTTAGTCAACATACACATATATTTGGATCCAGGACTCCAGCAAAGCTATTATATATCAGCCTTTGGGCTATTGCATGATGCCAAACGATATTCTTAGAGACCTGCATCACTAGAGTGTTTCTAAGAAATATTTAGTATCTGTATGCTTAAGTGCATAAAATTTATTTGCTTTCACGATGAGGAAATAGTTTTTGTTCCTACTTAATAAAATAGCTAAAAGATCATTTTGGCTGCAGCTCTATCAGTTTCTAGACCAGTGCTTCTCAATAGGGTGCAATTTAGCCACCCTGCAACCCCTGCCAAGACATTTGACATTGACTGGCACATTTTTGTTTGTCACAAGTAGGAAAGGGATGTGTTATGGGTATCTCGTGGTTACAGGACAGGGAAGGGGCTAAACATCCTACAATGCACAGGACAGCCTCCGCAACAAAGAATCATTCTGCTGCAAATGGCAATAGTGCTGAGATTGAGAAAAGCTTATCTGGACAAAGTTAGCATCTCTGAGCTTCACTTTCATAACCTTTGAAAAGGCCATTGTTCTGAAAATTCCTATAACCTCTTAATGCTAAATAAATGTGGCTGTTTTTCTTTTCATATGTTAGGAGATATGGACTAGTAGTTACATTAGGAATTCCTTTATATCTTTGAAGAGCACTTCTGGACCACAGAGACACAGAAAACCATTTCATAGATATTAAGGGATGGTTTCAGAACAGGCATAGCAGAATAGCTTACCCCTAACTGGGTGCAGGAGAGTTTTAAAAAACAGCATTGATGAGGCCAGGCACGGTGGCTCACACCTGTAATCCCAGCACTTTGGGAGGCTGAGGCGGGTGGATCACGAGGTCAGGAGATCGAGACCATCCTGGCTAACACGGTGAAACCCCATCTCTACTAAAAATACAAAAAATCAGACGGGCATAGTGGCAGGCGCCTGTAGTGCCAGCTACTCGGGAGGCTGAGGCAAGAGAATGGCGTGAACCCAGGAGGCAGAGGTTGCAGTGAGCCGAGATCGCACCACTGCACTCCAGCCTGGGCGACAGAGTGAGACTCCGTCTCAAAAAAAAAAAAAAGCATTGATGAAATACTATCATTGAACTTTGCAGTTGGCACCAATAAAATCCTGGCTCAGGTATCCGAGGTGAGATATTAAAGGGATTACCATCATATTTACCACATGTCTATTTCAAGAAGCATGCAGGTTTTTGTTTTGTTTTGGTCTCAATTATTTATGATGCATAAAGAAAAAGCTTCTATTTTATTAATAGTTAATCTTTATCTACTTCGGCAAGGGGAAACAAAATTAAGCCTCCTTTTTCAGTTCTATTCACCAGAGAAACAAGATACTTTCTTGTCTGAGTCCCAGACAAACCACTCTGTTTCTATATGCCTGGAAATACTCACTGCTCAAAAAATTAACATTGACTGACATCAAACAGAAATCCTCCAGCTTTTTTTTATCCCTAAAACAAGTCCGGTTTCTTCTTCCATTAGGGCCTTTCACTCACTAGTCTTTTGGCTGACATAGTTTTCCCCAGGAGGGTATCACAATTGGTTTCCTTTTGCCATTCAGGCCTAAGCTTAGATGATACCTCCCAAGAGAGTCTTCTCCTAACCCTAAAATAAAAGCGCCCCTCTCATTCTATTTTGCTCTCTTTGAAGTGCTTCATTTTGTTATTTACATATATATGTGTGTGTGTGTGTGTGTGTATATTATATATATATGCTCAGCACTTATCAATGTTAACTTATTTTTACATTTTGATTCTCCCCCTCACTAGAATGTAGGAGGGCTTGTCTTAATCACAACTGTTTTTAAAACTATTGCCTGGTAAACAACAGGTACTTGATAATTGTTTGTTGAATAAATATACAAAGGAAGGAAGAAATGGAGGAAGGGAAGTAGGAAGGGAGGAAAGGAGAAAGGAAGGAGTGGATTTTGAAAACCTACTATGTTCCAGCAACTGCTGGAGGTCCTGGAGAGTGCAACATCAGTGAAACAAGGGGGTATTTGGCATCTCCTTCTCACAGAATGGAAAGGAAGTATAAGTATTGTAGTGGAGGTACAGAAAAGAACTTTGGAACTATCAGAGGAAACAACTAATTCTGATGCCATGTACATGCTGGGAGGGGAATAAGAGAAATCATGGAGAAAGAGACATCTGAAATGGACCTTGGGGTATTCACACTATTTTGCCAAAAGGGGAAGGATGTTCTAGAAAAGATGGCCTGAACGAATGTTGGGAGGCAAACTTATACAGCATATGGTATATATTTAACAATGAAATATGTGTTTTAAAAAATGTTCATATCTTCCACTAAAATTATTCTAACAAAAATAAAATTATTTTATCAAATAAATTCTTAGATATAAGTATGTTGAGTAATATATGGCAGCTTAACAAATACTTTTGTTATATTTATGTCTAAGATTTATGCATATTAACATATATTTAAGCCTGTTACTTGTATAATAAAAACAATTTCCTCCTTGATTTCTAGAATTAGAGAATATGATTGTTATTTTTTAAAATTAGCCTAATATAAAATCACTGGAGAGCTGCTGTCACCAATATTAATGTCTGCTAAGATATTATGCAACCTCAGCTTTATGGGTCAGTTTTCATGGTTGATTGAAGAAACATTTTAAGTGTTGGCTTATGAGAAATAATGCAGTGTCTTCTGCCTACATTCCACTCCTACTCATTACTGCCAATTGCATTTGTTTCCCCTAATTTGTGTGCTAGAAATGATACATCTTGAAATTGAAAAATATTGTCAGAATGTGTGAAAGTACACTCCTTCGTAATATGGTTTTATTTTCATTGGTACTCCTGAGTCATTGATATAAAATGTGCTCTTCTTTTCTTAAAAAATTCTACCCTGCCCATTTTTCTCCCGTTTTTAAAAATTAGATTAAAAAAATCTGTTACTATATACGTGGCTACGATTTAAGTGAATGCTTGATATATTATCAGAAATACTTAATTTTGTTTGTTTATTATGAAACTATTTCATTGATTTAATCAGTGTTTTTCAAGAGCCTTGGTTTTGGTAATACAGCAATGTAAACGACAGTAAAAATCTTTGCCCTCAAGACGCGTTCAAGAGGATAAAAAGGTTTTTATAAAAAAGATATCAATAAATATAATAATTTTAAGTAAATACGAGACATGAATAAAATAAGACAGATCAAAGTAAAAAGAGCAACTGGGAGGAGGCAGTATTAGATTGGAAAATCAGAGAAGTCTTCTCTGAAGAAGGATGATTTGAGTTGAGACCGTAATATAAGATAGAACCAGTTGCACAATGATACACTACAATCATCCAGGAAAAAGAAGTAAGCTTGGTGATATCCAAGGAACTTCAAGAAACCCAGTGTGGCTAAAACCATACGAGAAAGGGAAAGTAAGATAGGAGATGAGTTGCAGGGATAAATACAGGACAAATTTATTCAGGGAAATATAGTCCATAAAAATGTGTTTAAAATTTATACTACTACAATGGGAGGCCATTGGAGAATGTTTAAGTGGAGGAATAATATAATCTGATTTAAGATTTTAAAAGATTATTTTGGCTTTTCTGTAGATAATTGACTATAAAGGGTCAGAAATGGGCACAGAGAGAACAGATAGGAAGCTATGGCAGGGTCCAGGGAAGAGATGATGGCCTCTACCCTACAATACTAATGTGGAGATGGAATGAGAGGTTGGATTTAGGATACAGATATTGGAGGTGGATTTGGTAGGACTGGCTATGGATTGGATATGGCAACTGGACAAAGAGGAGAGTGGAGGATAGACTGGGCCTTATGTTAGCTGGACCTTACTCTGGAAGCCTAGTCCTGACATTTACTAGCTGTGAAATCTCAGAAAATATTTTACCACTTCAAGGCTCTGTTTTCACATCTTTAAAATCAAGATAAAGACAATTAGAATTGATAGTATTACAAAAGGAAATTTCTATGCTATGTCTAATGGAGTGCTTAGAAGTCAACAGGTGTTTAATCAATATAATATTTCAAAATATTTAATAAATAGGTATTCAAAAAATTATTTATTTATTTATTTTTTGAGATGGAGTTTCGCTCTTGTCACCAAGGCTAGAGTGCAATGGTACAATCTCAGCTCACTGCAACCTCTGCCTCTCAGGTTCAAGCAATTGTCCTGCCTCAGCTTCCTGAGTAGCTAGGATTACAGGCACCCACCACCATGCCCAGATCATTTTTGTATTTTTAGTAGAGACGGAGTTTCACCATATTGGCCAGGCTGGTCTCAAACTCCTGACCTCAGGTGATCCAGCCTCAGCCACCCAAAGTGCTGGGATTACAGGCGTGAGCCACCATGCCAGCCTATAATTTATTTTGCAGTGCATTGTGACATCTGCAAGACATTTAATGAAACCTTTCCTGATATTTGGTGAAAGAATGAAAAATGACTGAACCTGGTGATAATAATTAGGTGTTGTCATATCTGATTTGTCTGACTGTACCAAACAAGTATTGATTGCTGGATTCTGCCATCTGGAAGGATGTCTCTCTCTGATATCATCTCCATGCCTCTACCCTTGGACTGGCAAGTGTTCCGCATTTGGTTCACATTTGGATAAAGACAGAGAAGACAGGAAGTTTAGACCACACGAGAATAGAAAGGAGAGCTAATAAAAGAGATGTTGAAACCAGGACTCAAAATATTCTCAACAGGCCAACAGCATGGGCCAGAACAAACAAGAAGAACCTTGAGAGCTAGAGACGTGAAGTTCTACATTTCTGTTAAAAAAAAAAAAAAAAAAAAAGATTAACCTCACACGTACAGGATTAACAGTAACTCATGTGAAAGGGCTTAGCAGTTAGAGTTGACTGCAAGGTCAGAATGAACTTGCAGCATGACTTAGCTGCTAAAATAGTAAAGACAATTTTAGGCTGCATTAATAGAAATCTAGTGTCAAGGACAAAAAGAAGGGGTGGTTCTACTGTGCTCTGTTCTGATCAAAGCCATCTGGAGCATGTCCATTTTTGAGGCCATGATTTATTCTTTAATTATGAAATAGTGACAACATATCACGTAAGATTGAAATGTAGGAGTACAAAACTATATCAAGCAGAGATCCTGCACTCAAAGGTTCCACAGCAGAATAAGAAACTGACAAATATGTAAATAGCATACAAGGGAGAGAGATAAATGCCTCAGGAAAGATAACAGTAAAGACTTATGTGAATGTTTTAGGTAGATATCGATCACTATCAGCTGTTACAGAAATCAAAGGAGTCAGATTTCATTCTGTAGGTAATGGGACAGTCATTGGAAATGTTTGAATTGGTGAATGATGTAATCAAATCTATGTTTCAAGAAAGAAAATAGAAACTAATACCCAGCAATTTACAGATTAGTCCATATGATCCTTAAAGCACTATCTTGTGCTTGTGAGATTTAGCCACTTTAGATAGAACAAGAAAAAATTGAGAATTGCAAGAAGATAGATTTTGATTCAATATAATGAAGAAATTTCTACCTATCATGCTGTCTTAAGATGAAAAAACTGTTGGTAAGCACGTGACCAACCTTTTCAACTCTTTTTGAACAGTTCCAGCAAAGATTACATGGCCACGTTTCAAGCCCTACATGAGCTGATGCAGTAGCTGAGCTCAGGGTTTCTTTCTAGTCCTAGAGATCTTAGAGGTCTGTGTTTTCATGGCATATTAATATGCTGATTAATTAACATGGTGAAAAAAACAGTTATTTCTGTATTTTGTTAGCTTCATATTTGTTCTTTCTATTGTCTATAAAATACCACTATGTATTTTATAACATTATATTATATGATTACATTAAAAAGTCTATTTAAACTGCTTTTGTCATTATTTTAATTCAAAATTTTAAAATTATTTATTACATATTTTAAGTAATTTGATCAAATCACATTATTTTGTCTTTAGTCCCAATAAGAGATCTTACCAAATTTAAACAAAGGCCATAACATAAAATTAACCACAGCTATAAGTGGTATTAGATTATCAATTAGTACAACCAACAGGGAAAACTGGATCCTATATTTCTTCTATATTAAACATACACATACACTCAAAGTATAGAAATGGTGATTTTGCTTTCTAATTAATCACTTTAATTTCAAGGACTATTATAAAATATATTCATGATTTAGATTACAAATTATCATTCCGATTTCTTAACACTTTTAACAAAGCAATATGTCCCAAATTTATGTTAGCTTTATATTCATTTTTAATATTATCTGTAAAATGCCAAAGCATATGCAACAATAACATGTGTCTACTTTTTTTTATACTAGAGAAAGTAAAAATCAATCACTGTGCTGTCAACAGGCAAGGAAACATCCAGGAAACAACAGGAAAGAGGACCACAGCACAGGCTTGTAGTGATGAATTACATTGCGTCCCAGGGCTCGCAACTAAATCAACAGTGGTCTGATTAATGTTTCCTCCACATGACATTGCTGTATGAAAAGGAAAGCTTTGCACGTTTTCATGAGAGAGTGGTTTTAGTACACCTACAGGCACAGTGTGAGGAAGAATATGTATGAGAAGTTTCTTTAAAAAAAAGTTGATTAAACTTAGACTAATATTTATTAGCAGAAAACTTATCCTGAGAAAAGCAGACTCCTATTGTACTTTATTTATTTAAAAAATTACTAGTTTAGGTAAAGTTTGTGTTGCCTTTCAGAATTGTATATTAGAAGTTCCAATTTTTCTAGAAAATGCAAGAGTATAACTGACAGACAACATTTATGAAATGTAAAGACCTTTTTCTTGATAAATAAATAAATTAGAATCAGATAACGTTAAATAACAGAAAATGTAAGCACATCTTTGCAACTGCTAGCAATTTTTTTTTTTACAGAAGTGAGCCCAAGTCTGATTTTTTGTTTACAATTTTTTTTTTACATTTTTTTCAAAATTTGATTTTTGACCCCGTGTTCCAGTTAGTCCCCATTTTCAGCCACCAGGCTGTCGATTTCCAATGGTGGGACATCCACTATCTGCATCTTCTGCTCCTGTTTCCAGGTAGCAGAAATATGTTTTGGGAGAAACAAATCACAATACAAGACAGACAGCCCATTCAGCGAGAACTCCATTTCCATTCTCTCCACCACAAAACTTCTCTGACTTTTTACATAATCTATATGCCTTTTCTTTCTTTGTTATTATTATTATTAAATATTATTGGCCAGGCATGGTAGTTCACGTCTGTAATCCCAGAACTGTGGGAGGCCAAGGCAGGCAGATCAACTGAGGTGAAGACCAGCCTGGCCAACATGGTGAAACCCGTTCTCTACTAAAAATACATAAATTAGCCAGGCGTGGTGGCAGGCACCTGTAATCCCAGCTACTCGGGAGGCTGAGGCAAGAGAATCGCTTGAACCCGGGAGGTGGGGCTCACAGTGAGCCGAGATTCTGCAATTGCACTCCAGCCTGGGCAACAGAGCGAGACTCTATCTCAAAATAAACAAATGAAAATATCACTGTTATTAACTGAAGATCATACTTTATTCATATTTCCTCTGTTTTTACCTAATGTCTTCTTTTCTGTTCCAGGATCTCATCCAAGTCAAGATATTACATTTGGTTAACATGTCTCCTCAAACTCCTCTTAGCTGTGACAGTTTTTCAGACTTTCTTAGTTTTTGATGACCTTGACAGTTTTGAGGAATACTGGTCGGGTATTTTGTAACAGTCTTCTCAATTAAGATTTGTTTGATGTTTTTCCCATGGCTAGACTGAGATCATGAATTTTTAGGAGGAAGAACACAGAGGTAAAATGACGTTTTCATTACATCATATCAAGAGTATATACTATCAACATGACTTACCACTGTTGACATTAAGCTTGAGGTACAGTTTGTCAAATTTCTCCAGTGTAAACATACTCTTGCCTCTCCTTTTATACTGTTTTGAAAGGAAGTCAAAGTCACTATGCTCAGCTCACTGTACTCAAGACAGAGCAAGAGTCTGTTTGTGATTAGACTCATAAAATCTAATCACAAATTTCCCTGGAACACCACAGCAACACAGAGATAGCACCTTACTGCTAGCCATCACCTTTGACATAGAGACAACAACATGTCAGCCAATGTTGTCATATTTTGGGTACTTTCCCGGCTCCCACCCACATGGCTTCTAAGAACAGCTGTGATCCCAGGCTCTTGGGTCCACAGAGGCATGAACCTGCTGAATGAGTCTATGAAGCAGAAAAGATGCCAAGACTGTACAGTTCATTATTCTTCCTCATGTGTGGTTCCTGCTTTTTGCTTAGTTTGCTAAAATTTTCCCCAGTTTTGAGTTGAGTTTTGGCCATTCTTTCTCTTTCCATTCTTCTTTCCGTATTCTGCCTTATTTCATAACTGCTCTATTCCTGAGTGTCTTCTTACGGGTCACTCATAATGAGTTAACAACATATCTGATGGGATAAACCTTAAGCAACATCATGCGCTACTTCCACAGATTGCTGATCACACCCCCATGCCTCCTGCGCTAAAGCTGAAATATGAAATTCCTTTGAGCAAAGAGTAAAACAGAAACTATTTCCATGGTAACGTCATTAACAATTAGTTTAATAAAATGCATAATTTAGTGTGTATAATACCAATGAAAAGAGATTCTAAAAGCCAGGATGACACCAGTTTTCTGCATTATCTTTCCAAAATGTGTACTAGACATATAGTATCCCCAAGCTATAAATGAGATGCTGAAGACATAAAGACATTTTTTAAAAATGGCTTCTGGTGTCAAGAAACTTACAGACCAGTTAGCTGCTCCTGTGGTATAACTGAATGGTTATCACCAACAAAGAGTTTCTTTGCATTTATTCTGAAATTACAATTACTACTGCAACTCTTTGTGAAGGCTATATTAAATTCTTTAGCACCATAATTAAAGAATTACACATTAAATAATAACACATAGTTTTTAAGATTTAAAAGAGTGAAACTATGTAATGTTGTTAGGATGTATTTTATTATTAATTGATTACTCATGTTCTTTGCTGATTTTTAATTAGGTTATTCACCCCCTTTGTGGGAACTCTTTGTATATCTGGGTTACAGTTCCTTTATCTATCATAGATTTAAGATGTTTTCTGATGTTTACTGTCTTTTTATGTATTGATCTCATTTTTACCATTCAAAGGTTTTTAATTTTACATGGCCACACTTGCCGCTTTCCTACCAGATTTCTCCTTTCATATCCTTTTGACACTCTCACTAAAAACTTCAAGTAGAAAATATTGAAGTTCAACACTATGTAAACAATATGACTCCAAATGTGTAAAAATAAACAAAAAAGAAGGAAGAAAACTGTACTTCCAGAATTTTCCAAACTTTTCTGGGTTAACACGTATTATCCTTATAATCAGATTAGACTATTAATCTAACAAATATTTTTAAATACACAGGTATCTCTCAAAGAGAAAATGCACAAACCCTCCAGTACCCACCAGCATTTCAGCATGGAAAGGCCAGTATTCTTGGGAACAGAGCTTAGAGGAAGTGAATTTTAAGCAAATGTCTGCGGAGACCACTTTTCCTCTTGGGACAGACATTCTGCCAAGACTGGTAAGGCTGATATTACCTGGACATAAGAGAAAGGACATTGAACCACTGAGAAGTAGAAAGAGCGAAGAAGAAAAAATGAAATGGTTGAATCAATAATACGTCAATTCTTTATTCATATTTGAACGAAGCCTCCCTATTTCAGTTAGTAACTGAAATCTGTAAATAATTTGGAAAAGGCAATAGGGATTAAAAGGTCATTCTCTTTTTCATTAAAATACACTAAATGCACAAAATACACTGAGTCTATAAAGTGCAGCCATTTAGACCAGAGAAATCAAAGAAAATGTGAAAGTTTTAAAACAGTGTCAGTCAACAAAAGACTGAAATTAGCAAAATGGAAAGAAAAGTGTTGCCTGAACAGAGAAAGGAAGGATTTAAAATAACTCTGACCAAAGCATTACGAGATATACCTAATGTAAATGACGAGGTAATGGGTGCAGCACACCAACATGGCACATGTATACATATGTAACAAAACTGCACGTTGTGCACATGTACCCTAGAACTTAAAGTGTAATAATAAAAATAAAATAAAATAACTGACCAAGAACAGGAGGCTAAGGAGTAATCTCCAGACCAAGAGACTGCTGTGTGCACTACGCATGACCCTATTCAGCCAGTGTGGTCACTGCGCTGGGCAAGAGTCTGATGGGGGGGACAGCAGCATTAGGAGTACTCGGGCTCTGAAGCCAGTCTCAGCTTCTCCATTTAGTTATACCAGGTGACATTAAGCAAATCGTTTAGCCTTTCCACAAGGTTCACTGTGGAAAGTGTTTGAGACAATGGCTATACGGAACATGGTCCAGCTCTTGCCCCACTGCCTAGACTGGTGCCACCGACACCTGGTGGGTGCTCTATGAGTTGTTGAACAAATGAACAGAAAGTGCTTGATGATGACCTAAGAGGAGTTATTCCTTTAGAAAGGACAGTGGACGGTAAATGGTGCAGAAACGTGTTACATTTGCTAAGAAGAGGGTCAACTGCTCTGAGCAAGTGTGGTGTGGGATGTGGTTGTAATGGAAAAGCTAGAATTTGATGTGGCCTTTGATGAATGGGATAAATTTAAATGGATAAAGAACAAGAAATAGAAGAGAACAAAAAAATAGGGTGAGTAGAAGCATTTGAAAGAAGCTGCATAAATCATTTGTGACTCAAACAAATGGAGGATGGCAGGAAATGAGGTGTAAAAGTAGGAAAAGTTTGGAGGTGGATTCACGAGTGTTTTATTATTATGTTTTATAACTTACATGTAGGTCACATATATTTGTTTGTATCTCAAATATTAAATAATATTTCTGAAATAGATTAGAGCTGGAGAGGAAGGTTTGGTGCATCGAATTACTAACTGGAAGGAAGATACCTCTAAATTCATGTTTCAGGGAAAAAACTCTTATCCCATGTTTCTGGTATAACCATTTCCTCTGCTTTTCTAACATTTTGGAACTGTGCTTGGGGACTTAATAAAATGGTATAAATTTATTTTAGACAAATTATTAATAAAACTTTAAAAGAAGTATGTTGTTGTATTTTCTCTTTTATCTCAGAAATTCAACTCCTGAACAAACTCATTAACATATTTCTGGACATATTTGTGTTGCTACATGACAGAGTATAAGGTTTAGGTCTGAAATAAAGCACCTAAAGTTAATTTAGTGCACAATAGCTTCTTTGGTTTCTTGCTGTTTTACTGACATAATGCATTTTGTTGAGAAACTGCCCTATAAATCAGCCTGTTTATCAGCATTCCCTTTTGAGAATTTTAACATTTTAACAAATTAGAATGGGATACGCATAGCATCTCATTTCAAAATAATTTTGCATAGAGCTTTTTCCATAAGAATTAGGAGTTTGCTCAAAATGGAGTAGAGGCTTTACTGGCCCCAGGAGAAAGGTGGGAAGAAGGCTAAACTGCACTGGAGGGAAGGATTGGGGGTGGGAAGAGTTGGAGGAAGTATGAATTTCAGAGACAGCAAGGTAGAAGAGTTCATGCTGAGACCAGCAGTTCTGGATAAAAGTGAGGAGAGAAATCTCTGAGTGGGCCTAGGGCCAATGTTTGGGGAGGGAAAGAAACAGCACCAGAGAGGCGCTTCACAGGAAAGGCCAGAAAAAATTTAAACAAGAAACAGATTCACACTCAAGCAAAATGTGAAAATTTGTGCCCATTAAGTGAAGGAAATTTTGATGCCGAGAGCTGACCCAAATCTGCCCTTCCAAAGTGCTGGCAAATTCACAGCAAATTCAAATTAGGGCCATCAGAGGCTGGTCACTAAAACAAAACAGTAACAATGTTAAAAATAAAAACACTAGCCTAACAGTGGTTATTTATTGGGAGGTTTCTGTGGGCCAAGGTTGGGCTAATTGCATTACACAGATTAATTGCCTTCTTCTTCCAACATGGGTGTCGTTACTCCTACTTCGTAGATGAGGAGAGACCTGAAGAAGTTAGGTAACTTGCCCAAAGTCACAGGATTAATGAGTCCTCAGGGAAGGTAGGAGCTGCCAGAAACTGCAAAGTTCTGTGTATGTTCAGGGCACTCCCCACCATATCCCAACGCTTTTACAAAGTTGTCTTTAAAATTTTGGCTCATATATCTCCTAAAAGAATTCTGAAAAGCTTCTACTCACTGGCACATTTATAAGTTAACATCTGTATTTTTCCAAAGCTTAAATAGTTGCAAATGCTGTAATTTCTGCTATAGTTTAAATATAGACATTTTAAAATAAAACTCTTTCATCACTTTTAATTTGTCCAGTGGAACTTCTATATTATAGTGTGTTAATACCAATCACAATTCATTTTAAAAATACATGAACAATTTTTGAGTTACTATTTAACCTCTTTCCTTTCTCCCCTTGAACTCCTATTTCTATTCCACTTTCCCCCACAAAATTGTATCCTACTGTAATGTATCTTTGTGCTTGAAATCACTCTGACATAATGTGCTATAAGAAAAACATTTACATATTTTTTAATGTTTTATGTTTAATTTTCTGTGCCTTCAGGCTCTAGGAGTTAAAATAATTTCTTCAGACTTGAGTTATCATTTTAAATATCATTTGTACACAGTTGATTAAAACGATATAAGCATAATCCAAATGTTGATAGTTATTACACATAAAGTATAATTTTATGAGGAAAACATTATTAAATGGTACAGATAGAGCTTTTTTCCAACTGGTTAATGCACTCAGTAATAAATAGTATTTGTTGCTAAAATGAGACAGGACTGCATTTTTTTTTTTTTTCTGACATGGAGTTTCACTCTGTCACCCAGGCTGGAGTGCGGTGGCATGATCTCAGCTCACTGCTGCCTCCGCCTCCTGGGTTCAAGACATTCTCCTTCCTCAGCCTCCTGAGTAGCTGTGATTACAGGTGCATGCCACGATGCCCGGCGAATTTTTTGTATTTTTAGTAGAGACGGGATTTCACCATGTTGGCCAGTCTGGTCTCAAACTCGTGACCTCGGGTAATCGTCTGGCCTCGGCATCCCAAAGTGCTGAGATTACAGGCGTGAGCCACCGCACCCGGCCAGGACTGCAAAAAAAATTGATAGCAAAAAAGGAGAGAGTGTTTGGCCACTTCTGAGAGTAATTTACCAAAGGCATATTAGTCATCATTGTTACATTATATTAATAAATAAGGAGAAAAGTAGTGAGGAGTCACCATGAACAGAAGACTTTTGCCCATGTTAAGAAAAATGGTTGGCCAGCGTGGTGGCTCACGCCTGTAATGCCAGCACTTTGGGAGGCTGAGGTGGGTGGATCACAAGGTCAGGAGATCGAGACCATCCGGCCAACATGATGAAACCCCGTCTCTACTAAAAAATACAAAAAATTAGTTGGGCGTGGTGGTGCGTACCTGTAGTCCCAGTTACTTGGGAGGCTGAGGCGGGATAATCACTTGAACCCAGGAGGTGGAGACTGCAGTGAGCCGAGATCTCACCACTGCACTCCAGCCTGGCGACAGAGCAAGACTCTGTCTCAAAAAAAAAAAAAAAAAAAAGAAAGAAAAATATGGTTAATAAATAGTTTCTTCTACAAGTAAGAAAAAAGTTGAAGAAAATATAGTACATTATTTTACACTATAAATGCTAGCTTTTATAGATTATTAAGTTAGATTTTTTTTTTATACTTACAGGCTTAACACAAATTCATCAGAATCTAATGTGAAAGTTTTCAGTTCCTCTTTCATGAAAAATATATCAGACACAGATGGGCACCTTGACTAGATGATGCTTTCCAGAAACAAATATTTTGAAAACTCTCTTTGTCACCATAAAGTTGCTTAAAATATATATATTCTCTAGGACAATGCTTCACGGCAAGATTAAAGGTTAGGATGTCTTCCTTTTTAAAATGGAAGAATGGTAGATATGATATTGTGTATTGTGATGTAATAAGGAATATATGTGTGGCCTCTGCCCTTGGATAAATATTAGTAGTGTTTCCCTGAGTTCTGTGAGCTGCTATAGCAAATTAATTGAATCTGAGGAGAGGGTCATGGAAACCCTGATTTATAGCTGGCCAGTCAGAAGCACAGGTCACAACGTGGGGCTTGCAACTGGCATCTGAAGTGGGGGCAATCTTGTGGGACTGAGCCCTCCACCTGGGGGATCTGACTTTATTTCTAGGTAGATAGTCTCAAAATCTAGTTAAATTATAGTACACCCACTTGGTGTCTGCTGGAGATTTGCTTGGTAGGTAGGGGAGAAAACCATGTCAGAAGTGCTGTGTTGAGTGGTGTGTGAGAGTAGAAAAGGCACTTGGTTTTTCTCCTTTCTCTAATAGTAGGTGTGAAAGTGGATGCAACAATAGAATCCACATCACACGCTTAGCCAGAAATGGGTCCTGAAAACATACCAATGAACCCCTTGGAAAGTCTGTGGGCACCCCCAAGAGTACTGATGCTCAAGGTTGAAGGCCTCTGAGGCCATAACAAATACGTTTGAAAAGTAGAATGGAAAAGACATCAGCTTTAGAATCAGTGAGATACGGGTTCTAAGCCTGCTGCTGCTCACAACTCGTGTGATTCTGAGCATTCGGCTTAAACTCTGAGTCTCAGTTTTCTAATCTGTAAAGATGATAATCCTAATGCTGGATACCCAGGATTGCTGAGAGGATAAATGAGGCAATATGTGTGAATCTCATGGTGCAGTGCCTGGACAAATGTACTCGAGACATACTAATTTACTCTTAATAACTTTCTTTCTTTTCTAACACAGATAAGGGTACTTATTCCACAGGATTTGTTGAAGATTTAAAAAGATCATTTCAGTTTTGCCTTTTCCCCCTAGAATGTCAGAAATTTTTATTTATCAAGAAGTTTGCATAATGTATTTAGTAAATATTTATTGAGGGATTATTATGTACTAGGCACTGTTCTTGGTGTGTTGGATGTAAAAATAAATAAGACACAGTTCCTGGTTTCATGAACATAGCTCACAATTTGGCCACAGATGAATGTACCCATTAACTATTTAATAATGGGTTAACTACTAATTGTATTTAGGAAATTTTATTGATTTCTGAGAGAACAATTTCAGTAAGAAGATGAGAACAGATACTAAATTCTGGTTGTATAAAGAGTACGTGGAAAGTGAGAGAAAGTATATAGTCTACTTCATCAAGAAATTTAAATCAAAATGGAAGAGAATGAAGAGGGTGGCTGATCAGAAGGCAGAGTGAAGGGATGTGAGAGATGCTAGGAAATTTACAGACCTGGCATGGGGAACTGGTACCTAAGATAGAGAATCAACATTGCAGAGGCGAAGTGCAGACCAATGATGTGCAGGTCCCAAAGGTGGCTGGAAACCATGGTGTTACAGCACAGTTGGAAGTCAGGTAAGAAAGGTAGGTAAGAAGAGTGAGACAGGAAAAGTTAATTTTGGTTACTGGGTCTGGATTCCTGATGCCAACGCACAGCTAATATTCATCTTTCAGTAGAGAGGCATCCTGTTTCTACATCCTTACGTCTGATCCATCTGCAACATCATCACTGGCAGAGCACTGAGTTTGAAAATGAAACTGTAATGATTAACATAAACAAGTGATGAAAGCAAGACATTAATCAATAAATTTTTGACAAACTTTTTATATTGATTTTGTTTAGACTTTCAAACAAATATGATGTTTGTTTTATGGCAAGAAAAAAGAGGAAGTTGAAGTATATGGGCGAGACAACAGCTGGACGAAGGGTTGAGTATATACCCACGAAGCTGTGAAACATATGAATATATACGCAAGCCAAACCCGTATCTACTGAATTAGGGGTTCCAGCGGTCTGGCCCCAGAACATAATTTTTTAAGCACTACTTCCTGCTACCCCAGTGATTGTGATTAATGTTTGTGAACTAGTCATTTAGAACAGACTGAAATTTAAGGTCATTTTTTTTTGTTTTTTTTTTTGAGACGGAGTCTTGCTCTATCGCCCAGGCTGGAGTGCAGTGGCGCGATCTCGGCTCACTGCTAGCTCTGCCTCCCGGGTTCACGCCATTCTCCTGCCTCAGCCTCTCCGAGTAGCTGGGACTACAGGCGCCCACCACCACGCCCGGCTAATTTTTTGTATTTTTAGTAGAGACGGGGTTTCACTGTGGTCTCGATTTCCTGACCTCGTGATCCGCCCGCCTCGGCCTCCCAAAGTGCTGGGATTACAAGCGTGAGCCACCACGCCCGGCCAGGTCATTGTTGTTAAATAATTTACCCAAAGGTAGGTGCAAGTCAGTTTGTTCCATTCGAAATGATTCCAATCGCAAAAATATTTAGGTATGAAAATGTCTTGAGAAGGTTCCATCCTCTACTAACCTCAGCACCAGCATTTCCCACTGGGTTTCTATGCAATGCAACCTACCATCCAGGGTCTTGCAGGTTGCAATACTTGGTTGGGATCCTCTAGCAGAAGCACTTCTTTACAAGTTACATATTCCTCACTCACAATTCGTTTTATGTTTTCTTGTCCAACTAGAGCCAATGACACATAATCCTCAAATCTTAAAACTATGTCTTCATAATTTTCTGGAGGCAAAAAGGGGCGAATCTACTCAAGGTTGGGGTTACTAAGGAAAAGGAAAATCCTGGTTTTTTGTTTAATTTTTTTTTTATACTTTAAGTTCTGGGATACATGTGTCAAATGTGCAGGTTTGTTACATAGGTATACACGTGCCATGGTGGCTTGCTGCACCCACTAACCCGTCATCTACATTAGGTATTTCTCCTAATGCTCCTGTTTTTTTTTTTTTTTTTTTTTTAGGTACATTATGTGCTGTTATTCACTTACTCTGTCCTTAATGAAAAATAGATTTTAAGAAAGTTACCAGCATATTATGCATGATAAATGGGAGGATTAAGGGTGTGTGGCAATTTTATAGTTCCCTGTAGCAGAAAAAATATGTTTAAATTATTTGTTTGTAGACTTAGACTTTTACCAGATCTCCAGACATTATTGTGTTCTTTCTTCATGAGAAATTCTTTAGAAAATCCACCAAAAGTAATCCTGGTTTAGCTGTTCTCCCTAACTGAAATATGTATGCTTGCATCTGGAATTGCATCTGGAATAAAAGATAAATGATAATTAAATGCGTATCTAAGTGCAGGGGAATAATTTTTCAGTGTGAAAGTACTAACAATATACTGTTCAACAATCATTAACCTCTACATGGTGATGTCTAGATCTCAAGAAAAAATGGAGATAAGTTTGTCACTGAGTTCTCACTTGAATGTTGTACATTAATTAAGTATATAAAAGTTAGTAAAGTGGGCAAGCTAATTTTTATTTTTAATAATAAAATATTAATTAGTATTAATTGCTGATAATTTAATTCAATCAATAATGGACCAGAGATCAGTAAAGTATTTTCAATTTCAGTAAGATGATGAGAACATATACTAAATTCTGGTTGTGTGAGGGGCAAGTGGAAGTGAGACAAAGTATATAGACTACTTCATTAAGAAATTTATTGATGTGTGGGATGCAAAAATAAATAAGACATAGTTCCTGGTTTCATGAACACAGCTCAAAATAAAATTATCTAACAATAAAGTCATATCCCTCAGATCTCAACTTCCACTCTCTCTACCCTCCTGGGAGGTCAGCGAACAGAACTGAAAGCCCCAACCCTCTAATCACTTGGTTGGTTCCCCTGGCACTGGGATATCCCCTTCCACTGAGATAAATATTTAGTATAAATCATATTTTTTAATATTCCTAACTATCCTGCTATTATCACTAGTTTATATATGGAAAATAGATTTTTGGAAAATAAAGTGACTTGTATAATGTTGAAAAACTAGTAAGTGGCAGAGCTGAATTTGAACCTATACAGTCTAGAGCCCAAACACTACTACTCTAAGCATTATTTCTTAAAGTGTGCAGGTGTAAAGAATTGTAGTTTAGGTATAGAACTCACCCACAATGTGCACCCCCCAAAAAAAACAAAATAAAATAATGGCATGAAGGTAGTGGTAACCTCTCGATGAACTCACAGGACATATATAGCTCATGTTGTACAAGAATTCAGTAAAAACATTCTCAATGTGAGCTATAAAAACACTCTAGGTCATACTCTGAAGCCAAATGGATTAAAATCAGTCAGTTTACAAAAAGCAGTCTCAGATGTGATGTAGCCCTATTAGGTTTCAGTAAATAAAGAGGTCAGAAGGAGATAGTTTCCATATGAGCAAAGAGGGTTTGTTTCCTAGATCATGCTCTTAATGCTTTTCTCAGGGGCCTATGGTTTTTCACAAATTTTGAAGGGAAAAAATGAATTAAATGCCAAATAACAACTCAGAAAGTTTAAGATTTATACCAAAAATTCTCAATTTACATATTAATTGCTAGAATACTTAATATTTGCCAAATACTGTGCTTTTCCTAAGGTTCTTGTGAACTATATAGTACAACTAGGTGCTCATGAGAGTCATGCACCACATAATGATGTTTCAATCAACAATGGACCACATATACAATGATATCCCATAGATTATAATATTGTATTTTTACTGTACATTTTCTATGTTTAGATATGCAAATACTTACCATTGTGTTGCAGTTGCCTATGGTATTCAGTGCAGTAACATGCTGCACAGTTTTGTAGCCTAGGAGAAACAGGCTATACCCTATAGCGTAGGTGTGTACAGCCTAGCATATACCATCAAAGTTTGTGTAAGTATGCTCTATGATGTTCCTCAGGAACAAAATTACCTACCAATGAATTTCTCAGAAGATGTCTCAGTCACTAAGTGATGTATGACTATGTATGACTATGTATCACTACATAGATTAGAAAACTAAGGTTTCATGTTAAGAGATGGTATTCAATCCCAACCTGATTGTGCTCATCCACTACTCTAGTTCTAACCTGTGAAGAACTTAGGACATTTCAGGAAGAGAGATACTTTAGATAGATTTAAAAGACAAGTAAACAAAGAAGAGCTAGAATAGTGACCAGGTGGGCAAAAAAGAGTTTAAATAATATGACTCATTCAGAGACTTTTTAAAAAGGTGTAAATGTGCTGATGTTCACTGAGCATGGCAGAGCTGCAGAAGATGAGACTGGAGAGAGGAGGGAGTCTGATTCTAAGGGCCTTTTGTGGTGTTGTGTATAATTGGAATTTTAAAGCAGGTGAGAGGCATCATTAGATTTGCATTTTAGAAAAATTACTCAAAAAGCAAGAAAAGTTTCCCAGGGCACTAGAGAGGAAGGACATCAAAGTGCACATCCCGGGTTAGAATATACCTTCTCCCCTCAAATTATCTGAAATGCATTCCAATCACATTTACACAACTAATTTTTAGACACTATTTTTTATCTTTTCCCTTGAAAAATTGTAAGCATCACAAATTGTTCTTCAAGGTAGAAATAGGCCTGGCGCGGTGGCTCACGCCTGTAATCCCAGCACTTTGAGAGGCCGAGGCGGGTGGATCATGAGGTCAAGAGATCGAGACCATCCTTTCTAACACGGTGAAACCCTGTCTCTACCAAAAATACAAAAAGTTAGCCAAGCGTGGTGGTGGCCGCCTGTAGTCCCAGCTGCTCAGGAGGCTGAGGCAGGAGAGTGGCGTGAACCCGGGAGGCGGAGCTTGCAGTGAGCCAAGCTCGCGCCATTGCACTCCAGCCTGGGTGACAGAGCGAGACTCCGTCTCAAAAAGAAAGAAAAAAAAGATAGAAATAATAACTGTGGATGTTGTTTGCCCGTTATTTCCTGCAGAGTACTATCTTGTCAGATTGTAACCTTTTTTCTCAAGGCTCTGCCTTTGGACATGATAGAAAGATGTTATGATAGTGAAATTACACTGGGGCATGGGGAAGGGAAGCTATTAAGCTTATTTATCCTGATGCTGCTCTACAATGTGGGGATTTGAGAAGGCAGAAAGTAAAGGCAGGAGACTAGTAAGGAGTTTACTGAAAAAATTCAGGTAAAAGTTAATACGTAAACCAAGGCAGTGGAAGTGGAAGTGGAGATTAAGGCTTGGCAAATGCGATGGGATGACAAAGGGAAAAGAAAGAATCTAATGTGGTTCTTAGGTTTCTTGTTTGGGGATCAAGGACAACATAGAGTACAGGAGGAGAAACAGGTTTGCGAGAGTGAAAGTGAAACGGGAAGAATTCCCTTGTCCCCCTCGAAGGCATGGAATGGGGGTGTGGCTCCCTTCTTCAGTGCCTTGATGTTCAAACCTCTAGGGGAACATACAGACAGGCAGGCTGTGGGGCTCCGACCCCACGGCAGTGTCTAGGGGTGAATGTTTACAGCTCCTGAAGTTTTAGTGGGCATGTGTTACAGGATGCTCTTTTATTTTGCCATCTATAGGCGGCTTGTGTTAACCAGATCAATTAGTTCCTCTACCTTGTCACAAGGACAGAGAACTTTCTTTATCCTGGGTTCTTGCCTTGATGTACCGGAAGAATCGGATCACACGTGGGCTTGGAGAATGAGTGCAAAGTTTTATTGAGTGGAAGTAGCTCTCCTCTGATGGGGGAGTCAGAAGGGAAATGGTTTCCCGTGGAGTTGCCCTGGCCCTCCTCCGACTGCTTGGGCCAAACTCCGTCTTGTCCTTCAGGTCGGTGGCCTGCTGGCGTGCTGGCATCTGTTGGAGTGCTCTTCCGCCAGCGTGCTCCCTTGACGTCCTCTTGCCATCCACCGCTTGTGTCTTCTTCGCTGATGTGCTCCTCTCCAAGTCTGGTCGCCTGTGTGTCTGCCGGCTAGGGCATCTGGTTTTTATAAGCCCACAATGGGGTCGTGACAGGCCAAGGTGGTCTTAGAAAATGCAACAATTGGGCAGGAATGCAGGAGTGCCTGTCCTTGCTTAGGTCCGTGGGGGTGGGGCCCTAGCCAGGGACCTGCCTTTATCTAGCACTTCTCTTCCCCACTTCCGTATCATTTAAAGGGACCACGCTGTTCCCCTTTCAGCACTCCCATATCAAAACCATTAGAGGAGCAATGAGAAATACTCTTTGGAAAGTTTAGCTTCGTGCATCTATGGCACAGCCAAGTGGAATTGTTTATAGAAAATTAGATGCATGGTTTTGTAATTTAGGGAAATAAGATACGGATGAAAATAAATGTATGTTGGTTTAATTGATCATCAAATAATTAAGCAGGGGGTTCATTTGGAAAGAATATATATTAGGAAATTTAAAAATAAGCCTGATGTTAGAATCCTAAGCACCATGTATAGGATAAGCTACTAAAAAGAAAACCAAGGAAGAACATCAGAGAGGGGGAATCTAGAGGTAAAACTGACATCAGAGAAGATGGGGTGATATACTTTAAGAAATAAGGCGTGGTTAGAAAGACCACCAGTGAGAAAAAGAGAAAAAAAAAAGTCTTTGATGGACAACAACAAGGTCAACTGTCAATGAAAAATTCATGTAGTGCTTATATTTATTAAGCTTCCCAAAGTAGTAGATATAATTCCAAACTTTCCTTTCCTAATCTGTCCAAAGAACAGAAATAAGTGTACCAATTAAGAATATGAGATTATCACATTAATATTAAGTACAAGAATAATAAGAAAAAAGACTGTGTGTGTGTGTGTGTATGTGTGCATATGACACAGAGAATATTATGTTAAGGAAAGATTATTAAACAAATGTGCATGATAATTTGCTAGCTGCATGAACAAATCAGTTTAGCTCTTAACCTTACACTCTGTATCAATATTAATTCTAGATGACTTGAAACATTAAAGGGTTTTAAAGGATAGAAATTAGAAAAAAGTATGTGGGTGAACATTTGACTAATTTTAAGATGAGGAAGGACTTTCTAAGGTTAAAATCAGTGAAAGAAAAAAAGAAAACAATTTGCATGTCAATAATTTTTAAATATATGCATATCAAAAATCTTCTAACAAATATTGAAAAATTAGAAAAATGTTTCCAACAAATACTACAGACCATGTACTATTTGCACTGGCAGAATCTGTCTGATGTAACAATTTTGGAAGTCTAGAGTCTACTGAAGCCTTGTAACTTTCAGGGGACGGCTTGAACAGTAAATTGTGGTTAGTTTTAATCCATTTCAGCTTTTAGCAGTAGCAGTAGCAGCAGCAGCAATGCATCTTCTACCTCCCAGCCCCGTGGCCAGCATCCACACATGTGTTCCCGAGGCACTTGCACATAACTTTTGAGAGCTAGGGTTAAAAATAAGGACCTTGTCTTCCAAATATCAGGAATCTGATTGTTGCTTCTGATCATGGAAGTGCACACACAAAGGCAGGCAGCCATTGTTGTACCCCTCTCACTAGGGCTGAAGCAACTTCTAGTGGATTTAAAGGACCAATGCTTTTTTTTTCTGTAATCCAAGAATCCCATACTAAGCAAAATTGTCCTTCAAAAGTGAGAGAGATATTAAGACATACCCAGATGAATCAAAACTCAGAGGATTTACTACTAGACCTGCCCTACAAAAATGCTAAACGAATTCTTGCAGGTTGAAGTGACAGGACACTAGACAATAAATCTAAGCCGTATGAAAAACTAAAGATCCCAGTAGAGATAAACACATGGGTAATCATGAAAGTTAGTATTATTATAACAATGATTTGTAATTTTACTTTTGACTGTTTTTCTATATGATTTAAGAGACTAATCAATTTTAAAGAAACAAATAGCCTAAAGCTTATTATGGGCTAATTGTCTCTAAGTATTATTATAACTTAGATTTGTAAATCCATGTTTTATTTTCTACATAATTTAAGAAACTAATGTGTTAACAAAAACTAATTGTTAGTTTATGTTTTTCAAAACAACATATAAAGATGTAATTTTGTAGCATCAATAACTGGAACGGGTGGGAATAGGACTGTGAAGGAGCAGAGTTTTTGTATGTTATTGAAGTTAAGCTGGTATAAATTAAAGTTATAACTTTAGGATATTAAATGTAATCCTGAGGGAACCACAAATAAAATAGTTATAGAATACACACAAAAGAAAATAAGAAGGGAATTAAAATATTTCGTGACAAGAAAATAATTTCTGAGGACAACAGTAATGCAGGAAAAGAGAAATAAAAAAGCTATAATGCATGTAGCAAACAAATAGCACAATGGCAGAAGTAAGTCCCTCCTTATCAGTAATTACTTTAAATGTAAATAGATTAAACTCTTCAGTCAAAAGACAGAACTTGGCAGAATGAATAAATAAACATGATCCAACTATATGCTGTATGTAAGAATCAATTTGATCCAAAGACACAAATAAGTTGAAAGTGAAAGCATTAAGAAAGATATTTTATGCAAATAGTAACCAAAAAGGGGCACAGCAGCTATACTAATATCACAAAAAATAAATTCCAAATTTAAAAAGTTATTAAAAAAACAAAGAAGGACATTATACAATAATAAAAGGATCAATATGGCAAGAAGATATATCAATTATAAGCATTTATATGCCTAATAACAGACCATCAAAATATATGAAGTAAAAACTGACAGAATTAGAGGGAGAAAGAGATAATTCTGCAAGAATAGCTGGAAGTTCTACCTATTGAGAGTGCCAATACCTACTCTCTGTAATGGATTGAACAAGCAAACTGAAGATAAGCAAGCAAAGATTGTACAACACAATAAACCAACTAGATCTAACAGCATTAACAGTACATTGTATCCAATTTCTTGAGAAGAAATTCACATTTTTCTCAAGTACACATGGGAGATTTTCTAGAGTAAACTGCATGTCAAATCACAAATTAAGTCTTCCAATAAATTTAAAAAATAGATGTTATACAAAGTGTTTTCTGCAATTACAATGGAATGAAGTTAAAGATGAATAATAGAAAACTGAAAAATTCACAAAAATGGAAATTAAGCAACACAACTTTAATAACAAATAGATCAAAGAAGCAAGGACAATGGAAATGAGAAACTACTTGGAGATAAATGAAAACAAAAACACATCATATCAAAACTTATGAGATGCAGCAAAAGCAGTACTAAAAGGGAAACTTACAGGTGTAAACACATTTTTTAAAAATAGATTTCAAATCAACAACCTAACTTTACAACTTAAATAACTGGAAAAAGAAGTACAAACTAAACTCAAGCTACCAGAGTGAAGGTTGAAGCAGAAACAAATGAAATACAGAAAAGAAAAACAATAGAGAAAATAATAGAAATACAAACTAAAACAATAGAAAAACATAATAGAGAAACAATAGAGAAAATCAATGGAACCAATGCAATTGGTTCTTCAGAAAGAGAAATTTGGCAAAACTTTAGCTGGATTAAGAAAAAAAGAGAAAACTCGAATTAGTAAAATCATAAATGAAAGTGGAGATATTACTACTGATTTTACAGAAATAAAAAGATTTGTATTAGAGTTGTATTAGTTCATTCTTGCATTGCTATAAAGAAATAGCTGAGACTGGGTAATTTATTTTAAAAAGAGGTTTAATTAGCTCATGGTTCTGCAGGCTGTACAGAAAGCATGGAGGCAACTGCTTCTGGGGAGGCTTCAGGAAACCTACAATCTTGGTGGAAAGTGAAGGGGGTGTCAGCACTTTACATGGCCAGAGCAGGATGAAGAGGTGGGGGGAGGTGTAATGCCCTTATAAATGACCAAATCTCATAAGAATTCACACACTGTCATGAGAATAGCACAAAGAGGATGGTGCTAAACCATTCGTGAAGGACCACTCTCATAATCCAAACACCTCCCACCATGCCTCACCTCTAACATTGAGGATTACAATTTGACATGAGATTTCATGAGGTCACAGAACCAAACCATAACAAGAGTACAATGAATAATTGTATGCCAACAAACTAGGTAACCTAGATGAAATGGACAAATGCTTAGAAATACAAAACCAAGTCTGAAATACAAATAAATAGAAAATCTAAAGAGATCCATAATAAGTAAGGATATTGAATTAGTGATCAAAAGTCTCCCAACAAAGAAAAGCTCTGTACCTTATGGCTTCATTGATTAATTCTACCCAAAATTTAAAGAGCTAGCATCAACTCTTCCCAAACGTCTTAAAAAAACCAAAGAGGAGAAAACACTTCCTAACTCTTTCTATGATGTCAGCATTGCCCTGATACAAAGCAAGACAAAGAAATGACAAGAAAAGAAAACTACAGACCAATAACCCTTTTGAATATTAATGCAAAAATCCTTAACACACTAGCAAACAAAATTCAGCAGCATGTTATAAAGATTATACACCATGAGCAAGTAGAATTTATTCTGGAATGCAAGGATGGTTCTACATGCAAAATTCAATCAATGTAACAAACCACATTGACAGAATTCAGAAAAGAAATCACATGATCATCTCAATTGATGTGGAAAAAGCATTTGAAAAATTCAAACTTTTATAATAAAAGCATTCAAAAAATGAGGAGTAAAAGGTGCTGTGGCCTGAATTGTGTTCCCCAAAATTCATATGTTGAACCCTAATCCCCAATATGATGGCATTTGGAGATGGGACCTTTGGAGGATAATTAGGTTTGGATGATATCATGAAGATGAGGCCTTCAAGATTAGATTAGTGACTTTATAAGAAGAGGCACAAAAGAGCTTGCTTTTTCTCTCTACTATGTGAGAACACAGTAAAATGGCAATGCCTGCAAGCCAAGAAGAGAGTCCTCACCAGAACCTGACCATACCAGCACTCTGATATCAGACTTCTAGTCTCCAGAACCGTGAGAAAATAAATTTCTGTTTGTTAAGCCACATAGTTTATGACATTTTGTTAAGGCAGGCAGAGCAACCTAATACAGAGAGAAACTACATCAACATAATAAAAGTTACACATGAAAAACCCACTGCAGGCATCATACTCAGTGGTGAAAGACTGAAAGCTTTTTCTCTAAGATCAGGAACAAAACAAGGATGCCTACTTTCATCCCTTTTCTTCAACATAGTACTGAAAGTCCTAGCCAGAACGATTAGTCAAAAGAAAAAGAAATGAAAGCCATTCCCACTGGAAAGAAGAAGTAAAATGATCTCTGTTCATAGGTGATATAATCTAATGTGTAGAAAACTGTAAAGGTTCTACAAAGCAGGTCACAGCAAACAGTGCGACCTCAATTTTGTGATACTTAATGAGGTGGTTTGGAACTGAAAACACTTGGAAGGACTTACACCAAAATATTAATATTTATTCTCCATGTTTTTCCAAGTTTGATAAATTCTCTACAATGATCAAGTATTGCTTTTATAATTAGAAATTATGTACAAAAGTGTAAAAATCCTCTACAAGTTAAAGAAAGAGTGAATTAGTAATAAAAATACTAACCGACATACATGTATTTGGCTATTCTTGCATTGCTATTAAAAAATGCCTGAGACTGGATAATTTCTAAAGAAAATAAATTTAATTGGTTCACTGTTCTACAGGCTGTACAGGAAGCATACCAGCATCTTCTCAGCTTCTGGGGAGGCCTCATGAAACTTCCAATCATGGCAGAAGGCAAAGTGGGAGCAGGTGTCTCACATGGAAGAGCAGGAGCAAGAGAGAGAGTGATGGGGGAGGTGCCACACACACTTTTAAATGACCAAGTCTCACAAGAACTTACTATCACAAAGACAGGACCAAGTCATTGAAGGATCCGCCCCCATGACCCAAACACCTCCCACGAGGCCCCACCTCCAGCATCAGGGATTACAATTCAACGTGAGTTTTGTGTGGGATCAAATATCCAAACTATATCAATATATAAAAGAGAAATACCAATGGCTAATAAGCATATGAAAAAAATCTAACCTCACTGGTAGTTAAATAAATGTAAATTAAAACCATTACAAATTATTAAACCGAGAGAAATAAAATGCTCATTGCCAGCAGGGTATCCTCATCTCCTGCTCTAGTGGGAATTAATTGTTACAGGCTTCTGGACAATTGTTCCTGTGACTCCAATTCAAGCTACTTTAACAAGAAAAGAAGGATTTGGGAGAGTCTACTTGAATCCAAGGGAAAGTTGAAGAATCTGGCCACAAAGAACAAGGATATAGTAGGGCTTCAGGCATTACTGAAATTGGGAACTTAACAGCAATCAGGACATTACCAGTGTTACCATAAGTAAAGTATCTCTCCCTTCATTGCACACTGACTTGCTCTGCATGTTGAAATGGGGCCTTTGCTGGGTATGGTGGCTTATACCTGTAATCCTAGCTCTTTGGGAGGCCAAGGTGGAAGGATTGCTTGAGGCCAGGAGTTCAAGTTCATCACTATATTACAGAAAAAAGAAGTGGGGTCTCTGATAGCTTTAGTGCTTTACATTTTCTAGCTTCAGCTACCGGTAAGATTCTGACCTGCCTCTTTCTTAGCCCCTGGTACATAAATGCTGGGAAGAGCCTCCAGACCTATATTGGGTGATTTTTTGGCCCTAGAAAATAAAATGTGGCTGCAGGAGCAAAGTTAAATAAACACATAGAAGGTTCTGTGGAAATTACATAGAAAAGGGAGAAGCAGCATTGCCAGAATAAACAGGGTGGTGCTGCATAGTCCAGGCAGTAGGTGTCCACCACATAAAATAAGACCTTTTACATTTGGAACCTTGGACACAAGTCTTATACTCCATCTTAAAGAGAGATAAAGAGGAACACTGATACATTGATGCACAGATATTTATTATAAGAGGCATCAGTCAGTTTGTACACATACACACGCATATTACAGCACACAGCCACCTTTCAAGAGGGCCTAAACTTCAGCATTTTTCACTCTTCCCACCGTCAATGGAGAAGAGCGTGACAAAGAGTGAGCAAAGCCTGCCCATGAATATTCTCTGGCTTCTCCCCTTCACATGTGGGCCCACACAACTAGATAAGCAAGGCTGCAAAGTTGTGTACCTTCAGCAATTTAAACGTCTCTAGGGATAATTGAATGTTTGTTTTTCTCCAAAGGCAATCTCTTATAAAACAGAAGAATAATGGAGTAACACCACGCCTGGAGGCTGTGGTAACCAAAATTCATCATTTTTACATATTCCTTAAAGAATCTGCTGAGGAAACCATAGTCAAAATAGGGCCATTAAAAAGATTTCTATGTCAAAATCCTATAAACTAACAAAAAATAACAGCCTAGGAAAGTATTTCTGAGAAACATTACTGACTAAAAGGTCTGTAACACAAATAGATAGGTATGTATAAATTTATAAATACAAATATTTAGGTATAAAGCCATTGATCACATGCAACCATAATAAATTAAAAGATATAAAGGAGGTTATAGCATGTATGCCTGGAGAGACAGAGAGAGAGATATAGAGCTGTAAGTAGAGCTGGAGAAAGGCACTTAAAACTTAAAAAAAAGCAAAAAACAAAAAACTTATGGGCAGGGAATGGTGGCTCATGCCTGTATTCCCAGCACTTTGGGAGGCCGAGGTGGGCAGATTACCTGAGGTCGGGAGTTTGAGAGCAGCCTGGCCAACAGGGTGAAACCCCATCTTTACTAAAAATAAAAAATTAGGCATGGTGGCGGGCACCTGTAATCCCAGCTACTCAGGAGGCTGAGGCAGGAGAATTGCTTGAACCCGGGAGGCAGAGGTTGCAGTGAGCTGAGATCGCACCATTGCACTCCAGCCTGGGTGACAAAGCGAGACTCTGTCACCAAAAAAAAAAAAACAAAAACAAACAAACAAACAAAAAAAAACCTTTGTACAAAATTCTTACCATCTTTCTGGAAAAATTAGATTTCTGTGTACCAAATGGTTGGTACTGAAATTTTGTTTCAATACATTACAATGACTACACACAGAAAGACTCTATTCTTAATCCCCTTCAATGTGCCAGATACTGCTCTAAAGGCTTTACATATATGAGCTCATTTAGTCATCACTATTAGTCTGTAGGGTAGGCCATGTTTTTATTTCGTTTGCAGATAGGCTTAGTAACTTGCTCAAGATCCTCAGCTGGTACCTGGCAGAGCCAGAACTGGAATCCACAAAGTCTGGTTCCAGCATCTGGACCTTAGCCACTCTACTGTGTTGACTCCCTTATGATAATTTCATAACACAGCCTACTATTTTGTTTTAGTAAAATTATAAATCCACTTTGTCATTGTACAACATGGGAATACATTTTATAACAACTTATTGAACACTTTTTATTCTGTGTTTTCTGTGAAAAGCAAAGCAGTGGTACTTTACCACAGGGAAAGTGTGCTTAAAGCCCAGCCACTCTGAGAATATTATTCACCAGGGATTATATTATTTATAAATATAATTTCCATATCATATCCATAAAGAATGTAAAAAAGATGCCGGGCACAGTGGCTCACGCCTGTAATCCCAGCACTTTGGGAGGCCAAGGCAGGTGAATCACAAGATCAGGAGATCGAGACCATCCTGGCTAACGTGGTGAAACCCCGTCTCTACTAAAAATACAAAAAATAAAATTGGCCGGGTGTGGCGGCGGGCGCCCGTAGTGCCAGCTACTCCAGAGGCTGAGGCGGGAGAATGGCGTGAACCTGGGAGGTGGAGCTTGCAGTGAGCCGAGATCGCGCCACTGCACTCCAGCCTGGGCGACAGAGTGAGACTCTGTCTCAAAAAAAAAATAAATAAATAAAATAAAAGTGAAAAAGCACAAATTCTAATTTTGAAAAATATTTCACTTCTCTAACTTTCTAAATCATGCTTCATGTGAAGATAAACCATTCTATTTCAGGGTTGCTTCAAAACATATCTTTGAGGCCGGGCACAGTGGCTCACGCCTGTAATCCCAGCACTTTGGGAAGCCGAGGCAGGTGGATCACAGATTGAGAGCATCCTGGTTAACACGGTGAAATCCTGTCTCTACTAAAAAATATATATATACACAAAAAGTTAGCCGGGCGTAGTGGTGGGCCTTAATGACTATATTACTCACTTATTTTTAGATACAATGAAATAGATACTGCAAAATAAATTTTATTTGTATAAATATGTAAAATAAATAAGTTATTCAACAACCAGTAAATCCAAGTATTTTCTAAGGAGAAAAACGAATAATTTTTTTATTGATTATATATATATTTTTAATAAAGTAATTTAGGAGAAATCTTTGCCTATCCTTCTATGAAAATTTTTGTAAGAAAACTGGGTTGGCATGCATTGTTGAAACAATGTTGGGGAAATAGTTGAAAGAGCTAAAAAGGCAATCCAGAAAAAGACAAAAATCCCCAAAATAGATTCTGCTGAAAGAATGAGATAGTCAACAATCTGGTGAAATGAGATAGTCAACAATCTGGTGAATAACCAAAAATCATTGGTTATTCAAGTGTGTAATTCTAGCACCTAGGAGAGAACCTGCCAATGTGCTAGGGAGGTTTGTTCATCTCTTCAATCAATATTTATTATTTGTATGCTGTATTAGTCTGTTTTCGTACTGCTATGAAGAACTACATGAGACTGGTAATTTATGAAGAAAAGAGGTTTAATGGATTCGCAGTTCTACAGGCTTAACAGGAAGCATGACTGGAAGGCCTCAGGAAACTTACAATCATGGCCAAAGGCAAAGGGGAATCATGCACCTTCTTATCATGGTGGCAGGAGAGAGCCAGAGCGATAGAAAGTGCCACACCCTTTAAAAACCATCAGATCTTGTGAGAATTCATTCACTATCAGAACAGCAAGGGGGGAGTCTGCCCCCATTATTCAGTCACCTCACACCAGGCCCTTCCTGCAACACAAGGGGATTACAATTTGACATGAGATTTGGGTGAGGACACAGAACCAAACCATATCCATGCTTAATGAGGGGCCAAGAAAACATAGAGGGTATAGGCTGGGAGAAGGAGAAGGTGCTGAGGTGATCCAAGTAAGGGCCTTGGTTAAGAGGGGGAGGAAAATGATTCTGTTCTCTAGTCTTGGTTGAAAACCACTGTGAGCCTTTGTTCCTGGGCTATGTGGTTTAAATGATCATTGTATAATTAAATTCAAGTGCATATATTAACTTATCGTTTCTATTTGAGATATTGAAATCAGATAACTGTTTATATAATATTCACATATATTAAAAATAATTAAGCATATTATATGGTAGGTTCTTTATGACATTGTTCCCTAAATATTCTACACCTAGCCTACTTTGTGAAATTCCTCCACCAAAATGTAATCCCTTATTTTCCCTCATATTTTAATCACTGGGGCATTCTTTCTTACTTATCTCCAGGTGACCTAGGCTTCCTTACACTATGGTGGCTTTGTTGTAAAAGCAAGCATTTCAAGGAGATTCTTTTATGACATGACCATGGAAGTCAAATAGTGTCAGTTCAACCATTGTTCCCGCCCAGATTTAAGGGGAAGTAATAGAGACTCAACCTCCCCAGTCTTGATGGGAAGAATATCAGTGTTGCTCTGTAAGAAGTTCATGTGTGATTAATACAATATAATAAATAACTAAATATAAATACAGAGCAATTTTAGGAAAATACAATCTGCCACAGTTAACATTCTGGCGACAATTTACATCCCTTCTGTGTGAGAAATATACTCATTTCTTCTCTCAAGATTCGTAAGTATTATCACATTATAATCAGCTCAAAATCCAGGATCTTGTTAATTAATCAGGTTGAAGTGTGGGTAAGGCTCAGGTATAGTTCCTTAGGTTCAGCTCAATGAGTGTAGTTTCAATCAATTAAAGATTTTTAAAATAAAGAAAAACAAATATTCAATACACAGTGGTGAGATAGGGGTAGGACAACCACTTTGCACACACCCATTCAAAAAGGGTGAAATTACGTATGTTTATTGCAGCCCAATTCACAATTGCAAAGATGTGGAACCAACCTAAGGGCCCATCGACCAATGAGTGGATAAAGAAGTGGTATATATACACCACAGAATGTTACTAAGCCAGAAAAAGGAATGAAATAATGTCTTTTTGCAGCAACTTAGATGGAGCTGAAGGCCATTATTCCAGGTGAAGTAACTCAGGAATGGAGAATCAAATACCACACATTCTCACTTATAAGTGAGAGCTAAGCTATGAATATGCAAAGACACACAGAGTGGTATAATGGACACTGGAGCCTCAGAAAGGGGAGGTGGAGGGTGTGAGATAAAAAAACTGCATATTGAGTACAACGTACATTACTTGGGTGATGAGTGCACTAAAATCTCAGAATTCACCACTACATAATTCATCCATGTAACCAAAAACCACTTTACACCAAAAGCTATTGAAATGATATTTTTTTTTTTTAAAGAGGAAAAGTGTGAGGTCCACAAGAGTCAACTGGGCTCACAAGAATCAATAGTCCTTACCAATTCTGAAATCTCGGGGCACATAATGTTCGTTCCCTGATCAGGGCTTATCCTATTATTGCCTGGGAGTTGTTCACTGTGGTTCCCTGGCCCTACCATAAAGGCTTTTGGGTTCATCTCTGGATTATCTTTTCATTTTCATAAAATTCAGCCCATATTTGCAGTAGAATAGGTTTTTATGCCTGCATCTTACTCATAAAAGTTAGGAAGCCCAAAGATCTCTCTTTTTTTTTTTTTTTTTTTTGTCTTTTCCCTCCCTTTTCCTTTCAGTTCAAACTTGTATTATTCTTTTAAAAACTTTCAGAGATTTTGTGTGCCAGTTTGTAATCCACCCACAAATATCTTTGAAAGAAACTGTTATTTCCTGGGAACTTTGTGAGCCTGAAGAAGGAACACGCATTTAAGATTCTCAGAAGTCCTACTGTTTAACAGAGAGGCTGTGCAAAACATTCTCTTAAGATCCTTATAGGGTCTTTTGTCTGTTTGAAGGGATCTGTGAGATGCCATCTCAAATCCTTCTGGGGTCTTAATAAGGGCTTCATCTTTAGACCAAGTTTTCCTTTCAATGCCTTGAATTTTATCTTAACTAGAGCTATTTTTTTTTTTTAACTTTAGAAACATTTGCTATCTGAGGAGGCTGAGAAAAAAAGTTTGATTCATTGACTTATTTTTAAATTTGCAAGTCTTGGTATCTTTACATTAAATGGTTTGCTCCCTATTTTATCTTTCCTATAGGATTTTATTATAAGCAGCAAAAAATCAGATGACATTTTTAATATTCCTTCTGTTACTATGATATCTTCATGTATTTGCACAGACTCTTTTGTTTGGTTGGATTTGAAAACATGATTCTTTTTATTTTTCTGGTTTATTAATCTTTTTGAAACCACAAATTTTAGGTATTATTGAGCAAGTCTAATTTGCTTTTATTTTCTAATTTATACATGAATATAATTTGTTAATGAATATTTCACTTTTAATTTTTCTTTAAGTATATTTAATTCTTCTTCTAGTTTGTTAAATTCTTTTCCTTTGAGCATTTAGAGTTATAAAATGTCAGTTGAGAACAATTTGGACACATGTATTATTATTTATTTTTATTTTTTCTTTATTATTGTTTTTTATTTTTTTCTTTATTTTTAAATAGTTTGTAATTAGTACTTTTAATTTTTAGATTACTAGAGACAGGTCTGAAACTTACTAATTTTATTATTTTTTATGGCATTGCTGCCAGAGAATGTGATTTATATAAAATTGTTTATTTTTTTCTCCTTTGAGAATCTTTCTTTTCTCTTCAGTCTAATACTTTCAAAGACCATTCCACATGTCTCTGAGAAACTTGTATTTATTATCATATATACTTATGTATGTAATATATATTATATCAAGAGTCTTAATTGTGCTATATAATCTTTCTTTCTCTTTAAGTTTAGTCTACTTAGTCTGCTTTTATTGGATATTTTTTAACCCAATCTAAGATCGTCTTTTTTCAAAGAGAGAACTTGTTTCTCCAGGCTTGTCCTCTCATTCCCTCCCTGTGACATCAAACATTATATTAATTTTTCCTTAAAATTCAGATCATAGTTTTTAAAATTATAAATCAATGTTTACTTTAACTTAATACAATCTACTGGCTCTTTTGGCCTCCACTGTTTCTTATATCCCACAACGTTTTCTCTTAAATTTGTATTTTCTTTTGCTAGATTATAACCTTGACTACTTCTCTAACCTTCTACTCTAACTACTCACCCAACCCTAAATCCCTGTCTATTTCTTAGAGTAGTAGTTTAGCTTTTTCTTTGTCTCATATCAGTCAAGACAAAAGAAATCAGTAATGATCTACTGTTATTTATGCCTATCCCCTTGAGTTTGTTTCTAAATAAAGAGCCTTTTCTACTCGAGAAGAGTTCAATGAACAACTCTACTGTCATTTATTTTTCTTGTTCCATTTTAAAAATAACTGTTAAACTATAGAAGATATTGTATATTTCTCTTTCTTTGAATAACTTAAAATACACAGAAAAGTGGGAGCCACAAAGAAGACACCATAAATTAATAGATTTGTTGATGGATTGCACTGAATTAAATTCTAGTCAATATCTTGTTTAAAAGTATGAAAATTTGAGAATTCAGCCAGTAGTACTGTACTGAAATTTTATTTGGAATTTTTTATTTTTTTACATGAAAGCTCTACACTGAAGATGAATATTACTAGAAATAAAAGTGAAATTGTCCTGACCGAAGCAGGGGATCCACAACATGACTGCCTACTCTGTCACCCCCCTAACCCAGTACCTCTCCTCTACAAGGCTCTTTGGAGAATCCCCATGAACCCCCAGAGGTTTATCAGGACACTTAGACACTGGCATAATATACCCTAACAATTCCTTGTAAGTCAATATTTTTATCAGCCAATGCTTTAATGGCTTTTATCTTTGGAATTTTATGAAGGAAAAATATAAATAACTATGTCTCTAGATTCTAAACTCAAAAGTCATATGGTAGCCTAAAAAGACAGATTTCTATTCAAAATAGGTGAATATGAAAGTAACAAATAAAATCAAAACAATTCTTTGCTCATCCAGCACGTGAAACTTCTCAAGTGTCAAATAAATATCCAGCTACATCCCAAAGAGAAAAGTCACATTGGGTTATAGTTTAGCATAACTATGGTGTGCTACCTAATAATCTTTTCTCAGTGACCCCTTAGCTAAGGATGCCTGTGTTCTAATTTTATTTGGGTATTTATTTTCTTCAGAAACTGACTTACATATGATCTGAATAGATGTCTCTGCATCAGAAACACATCTGCACCTGATGTTGATACACATCAGTTCACACTAAATTTTCATGAAGGAACTCCGCATTTACTCAAAATGCAAGCTGAATAAAAAGCTATTCAGGACTAGCATGAACCCGGAGGTGGAGCTTGCAGTGAGCCAAGATCGCACCACTGCACTCCAGCCTGGGTGACAGACCAAGACTTCGTCTCAAAAAACAAAACAAAAAAAACCCAAAAAAACAACAACAAAAAAACAACAACAAAAAACTATTCAGGACTATTAGGTTCTTTTGTTCTCTAAAAATCTGATTTCTTTTCAGATAGCTAGACATGTCTTTCTGAGATTCTAAATATTTATTTAGAAAGCTCAACGAACCCCTAAAATAGTGGTCACCTTTTATAAATAATGAATGAAAGAATGCATATGATGTAAAAGCTGAATTTGATTATTTTGTAATGCAAAGTCCTGCTGAATTTTTTAAAACCCAAACTTTAAAATGTGTTTTCAGTTTCAATATTAAATTTAATCAGTATAAATAATATTTATTTTCTCTATTGATATGTGTATAGTGTGAGTTAAATAGCAGTAGGAGATATTTTGTATAACAAAACTCTCAGTCAATTTGATTTTAAACCTACACTTTCTCAATTTTTTTTAATATCCTCTGTCATAAGGTACATCCAATTTATAAGTAAAGATAAAATAGATTGTGAGAAATCTCAAATTATTTCTTATTAGGCCACATAAAATTTTCATAGAGGAATTGATAGTCCTCTGATACTTGGTCTTCAAATTTCATATTACATTTTTTTCAACATTTTATTGCTTTTCACTTGGCTTAATTCTGTATGTGTTGCTGGAGAACAAAAAGAGAAAGTAGTATGTCCAAAGAGAATATGCAACAGCATGTGATGCAGTCTTCTGAACATTATTTTGACATCCCTAATAAAAGTCAGGACATACTTCAAAGTATACATCAAGAACTATTACTTATAAGCCCAGAGCAAACCAAATGGAAAATAATATCCTCAGCAATTTAATTTGGATTACATTCATCCATGTTTACTTCCTTCTGTACACTTAGACACACTAATGCTAAAAAAAATTAATGTTGGCAAGAGGAGCTGTGCTAAAAACTTTTCCTACGACACTATTCCCTCTTATCTTTCGGAATGTATAATCTGTAAATTCTACTGACAGGGTAAATCAATCAAAAGTGCTTAGAATGCCAAATGAGTGTATGCTTCATAGTTAAGTGAACAATAATGGAAAAGATGAAAAACATTACTGCACCCCTGGTATTGTTGAGAACACTTATGTAATTACACAGCTCATCAGCCCCTGCCAACTAAAAGGGCAACAGCCAGGTGGAGCATCTTGATTTGCCACATCATTCTTTATCAGGAATGTTCAAAAATATGTTATTAAATTTGAAAGAGGGAAGAGTCAAAGATCAGCACTTAAGCCTCCCAGAAAGACGTATTTCCTTTTTCTTCTGTCAGCCTTGTTTTGGGAGCAATAATTTCAGTCAGGAAATAAGAATACTTTTTTTTATGACAGGCTGATACTGCTCAAGGGTAAACCCCAACTATAATCTTCTTTGACATTTGCAATAATTTTGAGTCTTTCCTGTGTGAAATCTTTTTAAAAAATCCAACTCATAAACACTTGTATAACCAGTGGCACACCCAAAAGGGTACAAGCCCTCTTCACAGAAAGAGAATAATTCATAAGAACTTTCAAAGTTAAATGAAAAAAAATAAAATGAAGCAAAATTCTTCTTTATCAGTATCTGTCATTTACCAAGATCTAGAAACAATAAGGTTATACTCACAATAAACAGTTACGGATTTTATTGAAGGATAATTTTAGTGCAGTTCTGGAGTAAACTACAAATCTTTCTTCATTAGAGTAAATCTTAGAGTCACTAGGAAATATCCTGTTGTGGGTCTAACTGGATATCTTCTATTTGTGCTCATTTGGTTACAAGTTGGTTCTTTTCTTGTTCTGTGGATTCTCATTCTCTATGTGACATTGTTTCTTCCTGTATAGAAGAGATTCTATGCACTGTGCAAGAAATACTCGTCTCCAAAGATTTGTAGTACACATATTTTACAATATAAACAATTTCTCAAACAAATATGTTTATATCCATAGCTGTGTGGGTTTGTACCTTCTATTGAACAAACGGTTGTTATAGAAGCATTGTGTAGCACTGCTGTCTTCACTTCACAAGAAGCCACACACCTTCTAAAAAGTGCCACCCGCTCTGTTCCTTGGTTCTACCATAGGTTTTGTCAAGCACTTTAGGTTAGCAGAATAATGGAAGAAAAAGGAAAACCAAATTGTTACTGAATACTTACTTTGTGGCAGACCAGTTACACCTTATATAGACCATACTTTTTCTCATTTAATTCATAAACTAATTCTCTGAGGTAGGTAATTTTGAGAGGTGAAGGCAGCTGGGCTTCTGGGTCAGGTGGGGACTTGGAGAACTTTTCTGTCTAGCTAAAGGATTGTAAACGCACCAGTCAGCACTCTGTGTCTAGCTAAAGGTTTGTAAACCCACCAATCAGCACTCTGCCAAAACGGACCAATCAGCTCTCTGTAAAATGGATCAATCATCTCTCTATAAAATGGATCAATCAGCAGGATGTGGGTGGGGCCAGATAAGGGAATAAAAGCAGGCCACCCGCGCCAGCAGTGGCAACGTGGTCAGGTCCCCTTCCAAGCTGTAGAGCTTTGTTCTTTTGCTCTTTGCAATAAATGTTGCTACTGCTCACTCTTTGGGTCTGTGCCACATATATGAGCTGTAACACTCACCTCCAAGGTCTGCAACTGCAACTTCACTCCTGAAGCCAGTGAGACCACGAACCCACCAGTAGGAAGAAACTTCGGACATGTCCCAACATCAGAAGAAACAAACTCCAGACACACCATCTTTAAGAACTGTAACACTAACCGCCAGGGTCCACGGGTTCGTTCTTGAAGTCAGCAAGACCAAGAACCCACCAATTCCAGACACAATTTCACCCTTAAATTACAACTAAAGATATCAAGCTAGACTTTGAGAGGTAAAGATCCTTGCCCGGGTAATATCCAGGTTGTTGATGGAGCCAAAATGTGAATAATCTGTGAGCCTCGGCCTGTTTACGTTACAATTCCTAGACTCCATGGAACCTAAAAAACTTGCCTGTTGTTAGAAACAAGACATTTACTCTGTAGTTTTTCTCGTCTTTATACTATCAAATTTACTCCTGTTTCCTTTTCCTGCCTCAACTTGTAGAAGCAGTTGAGGTAAAAATAATCATTTGTGGCTCCACTGGAAGTTTTTTGTTCAGCGATTTTATTACCCCTGCATAACTGATCTTATACAGAAAGGACATAGCATTGTCTGTGCCAGGGCAAGGGGACTTACAAATGGTGTTCCTCAAGATGTGTTTTTGTACTAATGTTTAATATGGTCCTTAGAAACTTGAGGATAAGGATGGAAGGCATACTTGTTCATTTCGCCATCTGCAGCCTTGTGTGCAAATTTACACACAAGAAAAATAAAGAGCACTGGCCAGCACCTTTACAAAGTAAAGACAATTTGAAGTTTGAACTCAATAAACTAGAAAGAGAAACAGAATTAAATTCAATAAGGAATGTCTGCCCTCACTATTCTTATTCAACACACTGCTGGAAATTTCTAGATATTTAATAATGCAAGAAAAAGGAACTCAAAGTCAAATAACTTGGAAAAGAAGAAATAAAAGTCCCTGTTTGCTGATGATACAAAGACCAATGTAGAAAATTTCCAGACACCCACAAAACACCTTTTAGAATTAATAAATGAATTCAGCAAGGTTTCAGGATTCAATATAAACCTAGAAAAATCATTGTATGTCTATGTGCTAGCAATAAACACGTGGACACTAAAATTTAAAATGCAATACTACAATCATTCAAAAAATTAAATACATAGGTATAAATCTAACAAAACATGTCCAGGACTTGTATGCCAAAAAATAAAAACCAATGCCAAAAAAAAGAAAAATCACAGAAGATCTAAACAAATGCAAAGACAACATGTTCATGATTTGGGAGACTCAACCAAGCAAAGGTTCTAGTTCTCCCCAAATTGATAAAAAGGGTTCATGCAATTTCTATCAAAATCCCAGCAAGGGCTGGGAACGGTGGTTCATGCCTGTAATC